>NW_014578692.1:0-853 GCF_000485595.1 Priapulus caudatus
GTGTGTGTGTGTGTGTGTGTGTGTGTGTGTGTGTGTGTGTGCGTCTGTGTGTGTGTGCGTGCGTGCGTGCGTGCGTGCGCGTGTGTGCGTGTGTTCGTACATGTGTTTATGTGCGGGCGCGCGAGTGTGTGTGTCCGTACATGTGTTTGTATGCGTACATGTGTCTGCGCTATACGCGCGCGCGTGTGTATGTGTACCAAATGGGAAGATTACGAGAACATAGTGAAGTCGGGAATTTACGCCAGAAGCAAAAATTCGTCCCTCACAAGAAACTACTACTATCGCTAATGAATTACGATTCCGAGATCCGGTGATAAATTCCTAACCGCTCATCATCAATAACCATGCACTCTCCAGCCTCGGTGCAAGAACCGCACCTACCGCGTGGTCTGGATTCTTGGTCGAGCTCTTAAATCGGGGGGAGGGGGGAGGGGGAGGAGTAGATGTGGAAATCGTCTTCGTATGATGTGCGGAGATTTCTCGAGAGAGAAATCGATGAAGTCGTGAAAGAGAGATAGACGGTAGCTTTTCTTGCTCGGGTGTATTTAGCGAGACGAAAGCGTGTGAATGTTTCTTTCGCGTGTCTGAGTCAGATGTTGGTTATAAGTGAGACACACATGTGTTCCTTCCTGCTGAGAGCATTCAGACATGTTCCGAGCATGCTAAAGCCATATTGCCCTTGGCTTGGACGACGGACGATATGCCCTGGCCCGTCATCGACTCATCGACGGTTATCATTACTGGGAGGCAGCGGAAGATGAGGAGGCACGGGAGGAGCAGCGTCGGGGGTATCGGCTTGCATCGTCTCTCTATCTCTCTCTGTTTCTTTCGCTCTCTCTCTCTCTCTCTCTCT
>NW_014578692.1:3747-10283 GCF_000485595.1 Priapulus caudatus
TAACTCTAACCCTAAACCTAAAACCTCTAACCATGTATCAGCTAGCATAGCTTACCAGGGTACATCGGCCAGTACCCTGGCGCCGACAAATAGACTCTAGAGCTAAAGTTTGCGCCATAGCAACTATAACCCCCATGAACGCTAAACAGAACGTAACAAGCAATTCCGTTCCCGGGTTCCTCCCATACAGCACGATGCCAACGAGAGAAAAGAGAGGGGGAGAGAGATCTCATGAGAGTAGTGTAAGAAGCGAGAGAGAGACGGAGAGAGAGAGACAGAGAGCAGAAGAAGAGCCGCAGAAAACCACCCCCCCAACAAGGCGAGAGAGCAGAGAAAGAGAGAGAGAGCGAAAAACAGAGAGAACGCGAAACGGCGAGGAGACAGAGGAGGAGGAGAGAGAGAGAGCCGGAGAGCACGAGAGCAGAGAAGAGAGAGAGAAGAGAGGAGAGAGACGGACGATTGAGGAGAGAGAGATCAGACACAGCAGAGAGAGACGAGAGAGAGAGCAGAACGGATGCACGAGACGAGCAGAGACAGAGAGAGGAGAGCAGAAGAGAGAGACAGACAGACAGCCCAGACCAGACAGACAGTCAGAGAAAGAGAGAGAGAAATGACAAGGGAGTGAATCATTCTGCGATGAATCACTCAGCCATCATCAGCAGCAGCAGCAACAACAGCATCCGCGATTCAGAAGAAGCCACCAGCACGCGCACGCGCCGGCTCGTTTCAGCCTGCCTGCTGCCAGCGACACTCTAATATTGATCTCTCTCCCGCTCTGCAGGAAAGCTGGGTGTCGCACGCGCCGCCGAGACGCCCATTTACTTTTCCCCTTTCGGTGCACCCAGCTCGTGCTTTCCCGGCGGTCCGCACAGGATTACTCCCCGCTGGTTCTTCGAGATCCAACACCTCCAAGTTTTCGGCAAGAGTCGCCTCGCGTGTTTGAGGGAGAGACGCAGACTGCGAGTTCCGGGAAGTACAGCAGGCAACGGCGGCGGCGGCGGCGGCGGCGGAAAGAACTACCTGCTTCGTGGTGAGTGAGTAGCTGTTTTGCGAGCGCGGTTTTTCGTCGCGGAATTGTCGTCGCTATATGCCTCTGTCACGCGCGTACGCGACGAGAGTGCGTACCAGTTCATGCGTCGCCGTGCTGAATTGCATGTTGCGTGCGGCACATGTTATGTGTTACGTGTGATACGTGTTCTATGTTATACATGTTTCATGCAGTACATAGTATATATGCAGTACATGTCACATGCAATACATAGTACATGCAGTACATGTCACATGCAATACATAGTACATGCAATACATAGTACATGCAGTACATAGTACATGCAATACATGTTACATGTTACGGATGACTCGACACGGCTGCCCGACTGTACCTGCCTCGACCGATCGACTCTCGACCGACACTCGCTACGAGTCACGACTCTTTCAGATGGCTGGACGTGTTACATGCAATACATGTAACTCTGTGTGTAACAATGTTACATGCAATACATGTAACTCTGTGTGTAACAATGTTACTCTTGCAGACGGCTCGACATGTTACATGCAATTCATGTAACTCTGTGTGTAACAATGTTACTCTTAAGAGAGAGAGAGAGAGAGAGAGAGAGAGAGAGAGAGAGAGAGAGAGAGAGAGAGAGGGGGGGAGAGAGAGAGCGAGCGATCAACACGGGTACGCAAGTAAGAAAGGCTGCTAAGTCAGCAATCACATCTGCAATTGATAATGCACTACATGGCGAAGGTCTGCAATCGCCAATTTCTTATACATCACGACTGTAGCAGTTACTCCGATCATGTCTACACAAACCTGACCGTGAAATAAATTAACGAATAGTTACCGTACGTGTAGTTGAATTCAACAACACTTTTTGCAGCACACTGGCAAGCACGAGACGTCGATCACACAATCACGAAGCTTGTGATGGTAAACAGTGCGCTCGCGAACCCGTGGCTACAGTGCACGAAATGCGCACGCGCAGACCTGTGACGTCACTTGGTAAGTACGTAGCCTGTTTTCAGCGGCTTCCCACTTGGTCCCTAAAATTTGTGAAGCCTTCAGAGAATGCTATGCAAAATGGTGCTATGCTATGCTAAATAATATATTGACAATCGTCGTCACTGGTATTATGAATATATTCGATTAGCGCTGTACACCAGGTGTGATATAGAAACAGTGATAAACCCTGATAAACTCACCTAATAACCTAATCACCAAAAACCATAAAACAGACGGAGCAATGAACTGCTGCCACCTGTTGAGTGTCAACACAAGTTCTAATGTCGTATATACACAAATCCCCCAAAGATGGCAGCACCTCCGTAGAATGTGGAGGACGGCGTGAGAGATACGTTGGAGGTTTCTAGTGTAAGATTACAATACTATACACGACGATTCCACTTGCTGACAGACTTGATCCGCAATTAATCAGCCCATAGTAGACTGTGCCAATATTCTGTTAACGATATAAATATTCTGTGTTACTGTCTTGTCACTGACATTTCCAATGTGTCAGCCCTGACATTTCCAATGCAATGTCATTAATTGGTAATTAATGCGGCCAATGCCCTCTCTATCATTGAACCATAGAGTTTACTCTGCCCTATCGCATTCAATTAGGATATTAATGTTTACCGGCTCACACGGCCACATCATGGTTTGGCCCTCGCAATATCGCATACCCATTTAATCAAACTTGTCCCAATCAATATAAATTACTAAGTCAACTTACGCCGTTACGGTCAACACAGATGTCATTACAAAGTCAGCAGGCAATGCCAATACAAGTGGCAGTGACACACCTATCTGAGGTGTTGAGTCTTTAGTTCTGGAAGTGGTGTAAAGTTTGGCTGATAGGGTCTATGTCCCCCAGGGTACTGCCGGAACGTACCCTGGTACTAAATACTACTATCTAATATGCCGGACCGTACCTCGCCTACTCCATTATCGAGTCTAGGCAGTCGCCTACGCGCTTATAACACTGTTTATACCAGGAGTTACGCGTGATTGCATGGTAACACTGTTACAACACAGAGTTAGCGTGTACTTGGCATGTACCATGTGTTATTGTACAGCAGAGTTCCATTGGTTTGCATATGGGAACATTGTGTATAACAGAGTTCCAGTGTAGTTGCAGGTGTAGAGATTGTTATACAGCAGGAGTTAGCGTGTATATGCATCGTAACAATTGTTTATAGCACAGAGTTTAGCGGTGTATTGGCAATGTAAGCATTGTTACACGAGCCGAGGCAGTTACGTGGTGCTTGCATGTAACATTGTGTACAGCCAGGGTTAGCGTGTACGTAGTAGTGTAGACAGCTGTTACACGAGCAGGAGTTACAATGTCATTGGCTGTAACAATGTTTACAGCACCAGAGTTACATGTAGTTGTATGTGAACAATGGTTACAGCACAAGAGTTTGAGCAATGTATTGGCATGTAACAACTGTTATAGCACCAGAGTGTGACATGTATTGCATGTACATCTGTTTACAGGGCACAGAGTGTACATGTATTGCATGTGAAGCATGTGTTAACAACACAACGAGGTTAGCAGCATGTATTGGGCATGTAACATTGTTAGCACACAGAGTTACGTGTATTGCGTGTAACATGTGTTACACACAGTATGTTACGTGTAATGTGGGCTGTTTAAACATTGTTACACTGCCTGTTGAGGAGAGCCCTTGATCGTTGGTATTCTTTGTATGTAAGCCCAATGTTACACAGCAGAGTTTACGTGTATTGCATGTGAGAGCATGTGTGTACACCACAGAGTTACGGTGTATTGGGCATGTAAGCCTTGTTACACAGAGGGTTACGTGTAATTGCAGTGTACCGGATTGTTACACACAGAGTTACAATGTATTGCATGTAACATGGTTGACATCACCAGGAGTTACGTGTAGTTTCATGTAAGCATTGTTATACAGCAGAGTTACGTTGATTGGGTGCATGTAAGCATTGTTCGCACAGCAGCGTTTAGCATGTATGGTGCATGTAAGGCAGTTTGTGTTTGTGTTTTGGTTGACACACACACAAGGGCCAGTTTTCCGTTGAGTTGGATTTGGAATTAGGGTTGCCAGTGTCCACCCCATTGGGAGTGTACGTGGTATTGGCATGTAACATTGTTACACCAGGAGTTACAATGTAATTGGCATAATGAAGCATTGTTAGCAGCACAGAGTTCATGTATTGGGCATGTAACATTGTTACACACAGAGTTACGTGTATTGCATGTAAGGCAGCATGTTACACAGCCAGAGTTACATGTATTGGCCATGTATACATTGGTTACACAGGCAGAGTTAGCGTGGTATTGGGTTTATTGCATGTTAACATTGTCTAGCCCAGCAGAGTTGACATGTATTTGCATGAACAGCTGGTTATACACAGAGGTTACATGTATATTGCATGTGAACAGTGTGTTGACATCAGCGTCAGAGTTACATGTGGATTGCATGTCAAGCATTGTTGACAGTCACAGGGAGTTCATGTACTTGGCAGTGGTAACATTGTTGAGCACACAGAGTTCCCTGGTGGTTGCATGTAACATTGGCGTTACAGCAGCAGTTACCATGTATTGGCATTGTAACAGTTGTTAGACCAGAGTTCCATGTATATTGCATGTAACATTTGTTACACAACAGAGTTACATGTAATTGGCATGTAAGCCGACTTTGTTTCAGACCGAGAGTTGACATGTATGTGCCATGTAAGCATTGGTTAGCACACAGAGGTTACGATGTATTGCATGCAAGCATCGTTGTTACACCTCCAGGAGTTACACGTGTATTGGCATGGTAACATTGTTAGCAGCAGGCAGAGTGTACTATGTATGTGGCTGTAATCATTGTTACAGCAGAGAGTTAGCTGTATTGGCGATCGTAACGCCATTGTTGACACCAGGAGTTCCATCGTATTGGCGATGGTAGAGCATTGTTCGCACAGGAGTTGAGCATTGTATTTGCATGTAACGGATTGGTTTACAGCCAGAGTTTACATGTACTGCATTGTACACTGTGTTACAGCAGTCGGAGAGTTAGCATGCTATTGGCATGTAAGCATTGTTAGGCAGCAGAGAGGTTAGCATGTAGTTGCATGTAACATTGTTTACACAGCAGAGTTACCTGTATTGCATGTAACATTGTGTAGGGCACAGTCCCAACTAAGAGGGTTAGCAGCTCGTATTGGCATGTAACACGTCCGCCATCTGAAAGAGTCGTGAGCTCCGTAGCGGAGTCGTGCGGGGTCGAGAGTGCCGAATCGTGGTCGAGGCACGGTTACTGAGTCCGCTCGAAGTCAGCTTACCGTGCTTCGAGTGGCATCCGTAGCACGATGTAATCATGTATGTGCATTGACTCACCATCGTAGCTGCATGTACTGATGTATTGGCATGTACATCGGTATTGCATGTACTATTGTACTGGCATGGTACGTATGTGATTGGGCGATGTGACGTGGATGGTGATTGGCAGTGGTAAGCGATGTAGCTGCAGTGTACTAATGGTATTGCATGTGACATGTGACTGCCTGTATACTATGTAGGCTGCATGGAAAGCATGGTATAATGTTACATATGGAACTTACGTATCTACAGCCCCCCACCCGTAACACATAAGCATGTGCGGCACGCAGCATGGCAATTCAGCACGGCGACGGCATGAACTGGTACGCACTTCGGTCGGTTTAGCGCGCGTGACTGAGGCCATAGCTAGCGTCGAGCAATTCCGCGCCGAGCGAGAAGAACCGCCTCCGTCGCGAAAAACGGCTACCGTCACTCACCACGAAGCAGGTAAGCTTGCGTTTCGCGCGCGGCCTGCCGCCCCCGGCCTGCGATCGAGGCGCGTGTGCGCTGCTGTGGACTTCCGCGGGAACTCGCGGAGGTCTGCGTCTCTCCGTCAAAGCCGCGAGCGACGGTCTTGGCCGAGACACGTTGTGATTTTGTTGGTGTTGGGATCCGTGTCGGAGTAGCAGACCCGGAGCGGGGGAGGTGAATGCGGCTGTGCGGACGCGCCCCGGGCACAGCAGGCAGAGCTGGGGTTGCGCGACCCCCTGACCGAGGAAAAGGGAAAAGTTAAGATGGGCAGGGCACGTCTCGGCGCGGCGCGTGCTGGCGACACAGACCTAACCCGTTTGTAAGACCTGTATTCGCGTGATGCTTTGAAGCGTGAAACCACACGCAGTGCTTGTCCTGCAGGAGCGGGAGAGAGATGATGCAAGGTACTTAGAGTGTCGCTGCAGCGAGGCAGGCATGAAACGACCCGGCGTGGGCGCGTGCTGGGTGGGCTTTCTTTCCTTCTGAATCGCGGGATGCTGCTCGCTGGCTCGCTGCTTGTGTTGCTGCTGGCTGCTGATGATGGCTGAGTGATGTCATCGCGCAGAATGATTCACTCGCCGGTTGTCATGTCCTCGGTCGTCTCTCTTGCCGCTCGTCTGGCGTGGGTCTGGTCTGTCGTGGCTTGTCTTGTCTGGTCCTCTCTGGCTGCCTCTCGGTCCGCCCGTCTCGTGCTGGTCTCTCTGCTCTGCT
>NW_014578692.1:10308-28606 GCF_000485595.1 Priapulus caudatus
CCTAGACTAATACATGCATGGACAGAAATTACACGAAAATACAATGATTAACGAGGAGAGCAAAACAAACAATTATACGATAAACGAGCAAAGGAGCAGGATTTATGATTTTCGGGCAATTCAGTGTATAGGTACAGCCCAGTATTACGCCAAAATGAAAACGCCCCAAGCCTACCACTCGCCAGTTTTAAACTATCTTCTTTAGAAACAGGTGACCACTCGTAGTTAGAATAAAGAGACAAGCATGAGGACATCCACACACAAGAGTCCACAGTGGATAACTTTAAAAATAGCATATCGGCGAACACATCGGACAAAAAACACAGGGTGACAGAGACGCACAGAACAATAATGGGGTACCGAGACAAAACCCCAGACGAGTGCGAAGATGGTACACGAACGTCGCGGTAAATGCGACATCGGGATCTGACGATGAAGGTGGGACGAGGACGACTTAACGACCGTTAGCGGAGCTTGGTTGGCTATATGTAGCACATACCGTGTGGACTAGGAAAGAGGCGTCACGACGCTATAAATAAGTGTGTTCCTGTGTTTCCAGGAATGGAGCCCACACTTGGGCCTGCATACTGGCGCCCACTACTTACACGCGGGTGCAGAGAACAGAGAATACGTCAACAGGAAGTGGGGGTCTTTGGGTTTGATGCAGAAGGGTCGAATAGCGATCACAGTCTACATGCGGCGTTAGCGACTACTCGCTAAATCTGTCAGCAGATGATGACTATGATGGAACGTTAAGAGAGCAATTACTCGGTTGTTGCAAGAGATAACATTAATGGGCCCGACATAGATCAGGGTTAAGGACTGTCTAAATTTTTACACGACAGCACGCCCATTTTCGGATCAAAGCAATAGTCGAAAAAACTCTAGCAGAGTATAGTCAAAACACGGCTTCAGTCAGATAGCAGATAGACGTTTTATAGAATGGTTTAGGCTACAATTAGGGTGGATTTACGATCGCCAATGAATGCTTACTCGCAACAAAAGATGGCATGATTTTACAACCGCACGTACACCAGACAGCATAGAACTCGCGGTCGATTTTTTCCAGGATTGGCAAGTTTACGTAATGATTTGCTTCGGCACCGCCAACAGGACAGATGACGTCGGAGCAACTGCCAAACAAACACATAGACATCTATAAAAAGTATCCCAAAACAAACTAGCACATTGCATAGATCAAGCACCTAGACCGATCATTTAATTACACAAAAAATCCTATACGCAAATAAACTCAAAAATTCTTTTACAAGACGTTATACAAGGACACGAAACAATATTAGCAACGCGTCGAAACTGTCCACGACAGATCTATGAATGGCGAACTCAGGCCGATTTTAGCAGACCTATGCACAGCTCTGCGGACTCCCCCGCGCCCACCGCGCACGAAGCTCAGGGTATTCCTTCTCCATTATCATCGCTCAGTCCGCGCATCTCCTCGACGCAGTCATCGCACGGAGCTCCCGTCCAGCCAGCGCCCGCGGCTCCACGCAGAACCCAACACGAAGCAACTCTGTACTTGCTGCCTTGGCCCCCCCTGTCGGAAACAAGTTCCGGTCGTTTGAACTATATTAGCGAAGCCTGATCGCACTTGCTTCCTCGAGCTTGGGCACGGGTGAAGCACGCGACAATGCGCCTGCCGCGGCGTAGTCAGCTGTCGAAGACACACGGTGTCGTCCTTGGCCGTCGATTGCCACACATGTAATTCCCGTCGAGTATTCGACGCATGCCGGCTACGTCGTCGGTGCCGCTGCGACGCACGGCGTCAAGCCAGCCGAGCCGCCGGCCACGATGCCGAGCCAGCATGACCATCTGCCAGCAACATCGCGACGCGAGTGCGCACGCCCGCTCGGAGCGCATCGCAACCCGACGGCGGCGCCCCCCGCCGAGGTCACGACGCTCCAAGTGCAGGTGGGCGACGCGGCGGACGCTCCCGCAGACACGACCGTCCCGCACGGGACGTCCACCGCGGCCGCGCGCACGACCGAACGGCACGAAAAAAGGGCGCGCGGTGTCCCCTGCGCACGGAACACGCAGCCGGCCGGGTTCTCCCGTGGTGAGGATCCGTCGAGGTTCGCGCAGCGCAGGCCAGCCGCATTTTAGAGAAAAGGTCGGCAACTGACGGCGGGGTGATCGGAGCGGCCCGGGCGCACGTCCCTGCAGACGCAGGTCGCGAGCCGCGAGAACGCGGCCGGAAGGTCGCGACCTCCGTCGCGTTTGACCGATGCCGCGCAGCGCCGAGCACTACGAGTCCTCTCTCCCAGCCGCGCCAGCTGCCTCTCAACGTACACGGGCCGCCTGGCGGAAGCAGCGCTGTGAGTACGTGATTGCGGCCGGCGCCGCCCGAGCGGGGCATTCCCTACCGAGCGCCGCTTGCGGAGGTTCGGCAGACGCCGCTCGATCTCCGCCACGCGCCGCATGCCGCAGCAGCAGGTGCACCTGTTCCGGCCACCACGGTGGCGGTGCGTCTCGGCACGGGCGAGACGGGGAGCGCTGCGAGGTCGCTGAGAGGGCGACTGGCGCGGCTGGCGCCACACGCTCCGGTTCCGTCGACGAGGCGGCGGAACGCGCGGCAGACGCACGCGGGAGGTTGGGCGCGCGCGGCGTCGACGGTAAGCAGGAGGACAGACGAGAGGGAGCAGTCAGGACAGACGAGAAGGTCCAGCCGTGATGACGTCATCAGCCGTTGACCCGCTGCTGACCAGCGTTTCGATGACGTTCAGCAATGACACCGCTCGCCGCGGCGCGGCGCCCTTGAAAGCGCCAGAACATGCGGCAGTGCTTCGTCGTCAGTCGTACGCCGTTTCTCGTCGTCTGTTTCCTCTCTTGCTCTCTCTCTCTACTACTCTTACTCTCACACAACTCTCTCTCTCTGCCTCTCTCTCTCTCTCTTTCTCTCTCTCTCTCCTCCTCTCTCGTCTTTCTCTCTCTCTCTCTCTTCTCTCTCTCACACTCTCTCTCTCTCTCTCTCTCTCTCCGTTACGCCACCTGGAACGTTCCGGATTCGCGTTTTCTGGGTTTTATGGAGACGCGTCGTGCGTCGCGACGATCCAACGGACAATCTCGAACCGATCGACACGCGTCGCAAACGCACGCATTATGCTCGGCTCTACTTGAATAGCGGGCGAGGAGAGGAGAGGGGAGAGGAGAGGTGATGGAGTGGCGGGAGAGGGGAGAAGGGGGAAGAGAGGGGAGAAGGGGGACAGGGCATGAAGAGAGGGGGGGGAAGAGGAAAGGGGAGGGGGAGACGTGAGAGAGGATGGGAAGAGGGGAGGGAGAGAGGCGGAGGAGGGGGAGGACGGGTTGACTCTCCATAACCTCGTGAGATCTAGCTCAAAGTTCAGTTCCATACTTTACCATACATGGTGGCGGGAGTGAGGAGAAGGGGAGGAAGAGAGGGACAAAGAGAGGGGGAGAGAGGAGAGCAAGGGGAGAGGGGGAGAGGGGGAAAGAGGGGGAGAGGGGGAGGGCGGTGACATACTCATACCTGTAGAGATCTAGCTCGAAGTCGGTTCCATACCTTTACCATACAGTGTTGGGGGGAGGCGTGAGGAGAAGGGGAGGAAGAGGGGGAAAAGAGAGGGGAGAAGGAGAGAAGGGAGAGGGAGAGGGGTGAGAGAGCGGGGAGGGGCGTGAACGTATCATACCTGAGATCTAGCTCGACATCGTTTCACTACTTTACCATTACAGGTGGGGGGAGGTAGAGGGAGAAGGGGAGGGAAGAGGCGGGAAAAGGAAGCGGCGTCGAGAAGGGGAGACAGCGGAGAGGGGGAGAGGGGGAGGGGCCGGTGACGTACTCATACCTGTGAGATCGAGCTCGACGTCGTTCCTACCGGCAACTCTCAGCACCAAGCTCTTCGGAATGACTCGCCCTCGATCGCTGTCGTCTGCTCGACGATTCGAAAAACACAAAACCAACGAAGCTCATTAACACCAGGCGCACAGGAGAGCGTAAACGAAGCGTTAACACCAGGGCGGCGGGAGAAGGGGCGGAGACGTTCACTTCTACCTTACCATGAGCTTTGCACGGAATAGCTTCATTAACACCGGGGAAAAAAAGTGAAAATTGGCGGCGCGACAGAGCAGCGGCATGAGATATCGTGCCCTGCCCAGCCTGCTCTGCATTGCTGCCGCAGCAGAAGACAGAAGAGATCGGCAACGCTGTCCTATCTAGTCTACTACACATCTCGTTACGAGTGTATAATATAGACATATATATCTATATTTCAGTGGGCTGAATCAGACAAGATTTTTCGCAAGTCGAATGAAAAGATTTGGACGGTCCGAACATGAGAGTTTCTTGACATGTGTACTGTCATAGGTTTGGCTTCTACTCGTTGTTACGTTTGACTTTTCACGCATTAATCATTTTCTTTCATTTTCGACGAAGTACAAGTAGTTTCGTTTTTCATTTTGCAAAGTCATTTGTAACGGTTTGTTTGCTAACTAGATCGTTTTGGTAACAGTGGGTCCGGTGGTTTGATACAAAAACCAAACTAACAAGCTCATTGCTTGACCTTGTTTGATACGATAAACATGCGTTAGTCTGCAGGCATTCTGAGTTATCGCACGAGCCGATGAGTTACTTCCGGCATCGCTGAAACTGCGTGCGCATATGCGTACAACTTTCAGTTATTAAACAACAAACCATGCTACTAACGCGTTGCAGTATACGCTATCAGTACGTGTAATTTTCGATAAGATTTTCGGTAAATTTACCTCTTCATACTTTGGTATATTTCATCCGTGAAAATCATTAAATAATTAAAATATGATTACTATGCTAAGTCGACAGTGACCAAAAATCTAACTACTTTTAGCTTTATTTCTTCGCCAATTTGCAATGGTTTAATGATGTTTTATTTTGATGAAACGAGGGAGTACACTGTAATTATGGATAGGGTCGACGAACGTTTGCTGCTTGGAAAGTTGCGAAAGGTCGAGCAGGGAAATCGGCAAGGTCCTCCGGACTCGGACTCGACCACTATTTGCAGCCCTGAATATTATACACTCCTAATCTCGCCAACCTAGCAGCCGGTGACGACACGCGCGTCCGCACTTGCCCTATGATGGGTGCGCCCCACTGTTCACTGGGACTCGCCGAGCAGTGAGCGCCTGGTGTATCTTTCTTCAGGCTGGCGTCTTCGGGTCTGCCTCGAGGATCTGCTTCAGTCGACTTTCTCCGCGGCGGCCTTGAAAGTCGGGATTGTGTCGGTTCAGTCTCATTGTTTCTCCAGTTCGTCGGCCATCGTCGTCGGATCCGCCTGCAACGGTGGGGCGCAAGGGTCGAGCCGTGCTTGCAAGAGTAACATCGTTATACGCACAGAGTTCACGCGTATTGATGTAACATTGTATACACACAGAAGTACGTGTATTGCATTTGTAACCATTGTTATTTACACAGAGTTGAAGTGTATTGCATTAACATTGTGTAATACACAGCAGCATTACGGTGTATTGCATTATAAACACTGTTATACACAGAGTTACGCGTATGCATGTTAACACTGTTACACACAGAGTTACGTGTATTGCCATGCTAACATGTTATTTCACACAAGCAGTTACATGTATCTGCCATTATAAACATTGTTATACACAGACTTACGTGTATTGCATGTAACATTGTTGATACACAGGAGTTACGTGTATTGGCATGCGTAACATTGTATATACACAGAGTTACCGTGGATTGAATGTAACATGTTACCACACAGAGGTTACGTGTATTGATGTAAACATTGTATTACATCAGTTACGCTGTATTGTATTTAGCACTGTTTACACACAGACGTCTACAGTGGTATTGCATGCTGAACATATGTTAGACACAGAGTTACAGTACATATCAAATGCCCGCAAGTTAATCACATAAGAAACCCCGACTTGTATTAACAATGTTACACACAGAGTATACATGTATTGCCAATGTAACACTGTTTATACACAGAGTTACACTGTATTGCATGTAACTTGTCACACACAGAGTTACATTGTATTTTGCACTGTTAACATTGTTACACACAGAGTTACATGTAATTGCCATGTAACATTGATTACACACAGAGTTACGTGATATTGGAATGTCAACATTCGTTACCACAGCAGAGTGACGTGTATTCAATGTAACATTGTTACACACAGAGTTAACTGTTGATATTGTATGTAACACTGTTACACAAGAGTTACGTAGTATTGCATGCTACATTGTTACACACAGACGGTTAGTGTATTTGCATTGATAACATTGGTTACACAGAGTTACGTGTTTATTGGCATGTACCATTGTTACACACAGAGTTACCATGTATGATGTACATGCGGTTTACACACAGAGTTACGGTCATTTCATGTAACATTGTTATATCACAGAGTTGTGATATTAGAAATGTAACATTGATTTACACACAGGAAGCTTACATGTATTGCATGAACACTGTTGACACACAGAGTTTACGTGTATTGCATGTACACATTTGTTACAACAGAGTTACATGTATTAGCACTATAACATTGTTACACACAGAGTTACATGTATTGCATGTAACATTGTTACAACAGAGTTACGTGGTATTGCATGTAACAAATGTTACAACCAGAGTTAACATGTATTGCCATGTAAACATTGTTACACACAGAGTTACGTGTATTGTATTGCATGTAACATTGTTACACCACTCAGACGTTAAATGTATTGCATGTAACACTCGTTATACACAGAGTTACATGTAATTGCATGTAAATTGCTTACACACAGAGTTACATGTATTGCAATGCTGAACATCTGTTAACACAGAGTTACATGTATTGCATGTACATTGTTACACAAGAGTTACATGTGTTGCAGTGTAACATGTTTACACAGAGTTACCATGTTACTTGCATGACCATTTGTTATACACAGAGTTCCATGGTATTGCCATGGTAAACATTGTTACAGCACAGGAGCTTAATGTATTGGCAATGCAACCATTGTATACACACAGAGCTTTACATGTACTTGCATGCTAACATTGTTACACACAGAGTTACATGCTATTGCATGCAACATTGTTACACACAGAGTTTACATGTAGTTGCATGTACATTCGTTACACACAGAGTTATCATGTATTGATGTACACATTGTTACACAGAAGAGTATAGCATGTATTGCCATGTAACATTGGTTACACACAAGAAGTTCATGTATTGCATGTAAAATTGTTACACAACAGAGTTACATGTTAATTGCAGTGTAACATTGTTACAACACAGAGATTACAATGTACTGCAATTTGATAACAATAATGTTAACAGAGAATATAAATAGTAATATGAAATGTAACCCCCCCCAAATTGTTTTACACAAGGAGTTAATGTTTGCATGTAAATTGTTACACAAGGAGTGTACATGATATTGCAAAAGATAAACATTTATACACAAGAGAGTTACATGTATTGCATTAGTAAAACACGGTCCAGCACATCTGAAAGAGTCGTGGACTCGGTCGCGAGTGATCGGCTCGAGAGCTCGATCGGTCGACGGCAAGGTACAGTCGGGCAGCCGTGCTCGAGTCATCCTGTAACATGTAAATGTATTGCATGTACTATGTACCTTGCATGGTACTATGTCATTGCATGTAAGCATCTATTGCAGTGATTTACTACTGTCTGCCACTGTAACTATGTATTGCATGTACTATGTATTGCCATGTAACTATGTGACTGCCATGTACATGATGTAATAGCACATGTGACATGTTACGCATAATATTACTATGTACTGCATGAAAACATGTATAACATAGAACACGTATTCACACGTAACACATAACATGTGCCGCACGGCAACATGCAATGGTCAGCACGGCGACGCATGAACTGTGTACGCACTCTCGCTCGCGTACGCGCGTGACAGAGGCATAGTAGGCGTCGACAATTTTCGCGACCGAAACCGCCGCTCGAGCAAAAAAACAGCTACCCTCACTCACCACGAAGCAGGTTAGTTCTTTCCGCCGCGCCGCCGCCGCCGTGCCAGCTGCTGTACTTCCGGAAACTCGGCAGTTCTGCGTCTCTCCTCAAAACACGCGAGGCGACTCTTGCCGAAAAACTTGGAGGTGTTGGATTCGAAGAACCAGCGGGGAGTAATCCTGATGCGGCACCGCCGCGGAAAGCACAAGCTGGGTGCACGAAAAGGGGGAAAAGTAAATGGGGCGTCTCGGCGGCGGTTGGCTACACCCAGCTTTCTGCAGAGCCGGCGAGAGAGATCAATATTAGAGCTGTCGCTGGCAGCAGCAGGCTGAACGAATTCCGGCCGCGCGTGCGCGCGGTGCTGGTGGCTTCTTCTGAAATCGCGGATGCCTGCTGCTGCTGTTTGCTTTGTTGCTTGCTGCTGCTGATGATGGCTGAGTGATTCATCGTCAGGAATGATTCACTCGCTTGTCACTTTCTCTACTCTCTCTATCTCTCTGACTGTCTGTCTGTTCTGGTGTCTGTCTGTCTCTCTCTCTCCTCTCCTCTCTCTGGCTCTCTCTCTCTTCTCTCATCTCGCTCTCTCTCTCTGTGTCTACTCTCTCTCTCTTCTTCTCTCTCTCTCTCTCTCTCTCTCTCTCTCTCTCTTCTCTCGCTCTCATCTCGCTTCTACTGTCTCTCGCTCTCTCTCTGATCTCTCTCTCTCTCTCTCTTTCTCGCTCTCTCTGTGTGTCTCGCTCTCTTCTCTTCTCTGTCTCTCTCTCATCGCTCTCTCTCGTCGCCTCTCTCGACTCTCTCTAGGATCTCGCATCTTCCCCTCTCTTTCTTCCCCCTCTTCTTTTTTTATTGCCATCGGTGCGTATGGAGGAACTGTCGGAAACGGGAATTAGCCTTGTTACGTTTCTGTGATTTAGCGTTTACGGGGGTTATAGCTTGCTATGCAAAACTTCTAGCTGCATGAGAGTCTATGTCCGCAGGTACCTTGCCGCGCATGTCCCTGGAGTAACTATCTAAGCTGACTACATGTCTAGGGTAGGGTTAGGGTTTTAAGAGTTAGGGCTAGGGTTCAGGGAGTAGGTAGGAATGCAATACACGTAACTCTGTGTGTAACAATGTTACATGCAATACATGTAACTCTGTGTGTAACAATGTTACATGCAATACACGTAACTCTGTGTATAACAATGTTACTCTTGCAGACGGCTCGACCTTCGACCCCACCGCGGCGGATCCGACGACGATGGCCGACGAACTGGAGAACAATGAACTGAACGACAACAATCCCGACTTCAAGCCGCCGGCGGAGAAGTCGATGAGAGAGATCCTCGAGGCAGACGCCGAAGACGAGAGCCTGAAGAAATACAAGGCGCTCCTGCTCGGCGAGTCCGTGAACAGTGGGGGCGCCACCGTCATAGGCAAGTGCGAACGCGCGTTCGTCACCGGCTGGCTAGGTGTGGCGAGATTAGGAGTGTATAATATCAGGGGCTGAAAATAGGGCGAGTCCGAGGTCCGGGACCGTTTCCTTGGACGATTTCCAAGCAGAACGTCCGTCGGACCTATCAATAATTTACAGTACTCCTCTTTCATCAAATAAAACATCATTAAACCATTGCAAATTGCGAAGAAATAAAGCTAAAGTAGTTAGATTTTTGGTCACTGTCGACAGCAAGTATCATATTTAATATTCACGATGAAATATACAAGAGGTAAATTTACCGAAAATCTTATCGAAATTACACGTACTGATAGCGTATACTGCACCGTTAGTAGCATGGTTGGTTGGTTATAACTGAAGTTTACGCAGATGCGCACGCAGTTTCAGCATGCCGGAAGTAACTCATCGCTCGTGCGAGTAACTCAGAATGCCTGCAGACAACGCATGTATCGTATCAAACAAGGGCAAGCATGAGCTTGTTTAAGTTTGGTTTTGTATCAAACAACGGACCCACTGTTACCAAACGATCTAGTTAGCCAAACAAACGTTACAAATGACTTGCAAAATGAAAACGAAACTACTTGTACTTCGTCGAAAAATGAGAAATGATTATGTGAAAAGTCAAACTACAACGAGTAGAAGCAAACTATGACAGTACACATGTCAGAAACCTCATGTTCGGACCGTCCAAATCTTTCATCGGACCTTCGAAAAATCTTGGGCTGATTCAGCCCCTGAATATAGATATATAATGTCTATATTATAACGCACTGCGTACGAGATGTTGTAGTAGACTAGTAGGACAGGCGTTTGGCGATCTCATTGCTGTCTTCTGCTGGGGCGAGCATGCAGAGGCAGGCTGGGCAGGGCACGATATCTCATGCCGCTGCTCTTCCGCCGCCATTTTCACTTTCCCCGGTGGTTAATGAAGCATTCGCGTGCAGCTCATGTAGTAGAAGTGAACGTTTGGCCGCCCTTCTCCGCGCGCTGGTGTTAACCGGCTTCGTTAACTTCTCCTGTTTCGCCCTGGTGTTAATGGCTTCGTTGTTTTTGTTTTCGATCGTGGCGAGCAGAGCGACAGCGATCCGGGCGGGAGTCATTCGAAGAGCTTGGTGCTGAGAGTTTTGGCCGGGTAAGGAAAGACGTCGAGCTCGAGTCTCAAGGTATGAGTAGCGTCAGCCTCCGGCCTCTTCGCTCTCCGCTTGGATATGGACGTATGGGGATGTCAGTAGTCTTTGGTTGTTAGTGTCGGTATTTTTTACCCTATTGCTTAAGTCAATTCGTGGTCGCTTGGCTGTATGAGCGGAAGAGTAGCTGCCTTGGGAGACTCCCTTTTTCTCGGCCGGCTCTCTTTTTTGCCCGCTCTGCTCCTTCTCCCTACCTCCCCCACCTGTATGGTAAATGTATAGAACGATGTCGAGCTAGATCTCAGGTATGAGTACGCTACCCCTCGCCGCCCTCTCCCCTGCACCCCTCCTCCGCCTTGCTCGCCCCTTTCGCCCTCTGCTTGTTGGCCCGGCTTTTCCTCCCTTCTGCCTCAGCCTCCCGTCACCTGTATGGTAAGTATGGAACGGACTTCCGAGCTAGATCTCGCAAGCAGGTATGAGTATGTCAGCCGCGCTTCGGTCTCGCGCGTCCCCCTCTCCCCCTCGTTCCGCCCTCTCGTCTCTGCCCCTTCTCCTCTCTGGCCGCCTGTGCTTTCCTCTGCTTCTCCCGGCTTCTCCTCACCTGCGCGCGCCACGCTGTATGGTAAAGTATGGAGGGACTTTGAGCTAGATTCACAGGTATGAGTAAGTCACCGCCCTCCGGCCTGCTCGCTGCTCTCGGCTTGCGGCCTCTCCCCTGCTCCCCTTCCCCCTCCCCTTTCTTCCCCTCGCCTCTCTTTCATCCCCTGTCCGCCCTTGCTCGCCCTGCTCTTTCCCTTCTGCCCCTTGCGGCCCGCTGCTCATGCTCCTCTCCCCTTGCTCCTCTCCTCAGCCCGCTATCAAGTAGAGCCGGCATAATGGCGTGACGGTTGGACGGCGTGTCGATCGTTGCGGATTTGTCCGTTGGATGTCGCGAGCACACGCGTCTGGCATAAACGCCAGAAAACGCGAATTCCGGAAGCGTTCGCGTGGCGTAAACGGAGAGAGAGGAGAGAGAGAGAGGAGAGTGTGAGAGCGAGAGAGAGAGGAGAGAGAGAAAGAGGAGAGAGAGGAGAGAGAGAAGAGAGAGAGAGGAGAGGCAGAGAGAGAGAGTGTGTGAGAGTAGAGAGAGAGAGAGAGAGCAAGAGAGGAAACAGACGACGAGAACGGCGACGACGACGACGAACACGCCGCATGTTCTGCGCTTTCAGGGCGGCCGCGGCCGCGGCCGCGGTGTCATGCTGACGTCATCACGCTGGGTCAGCAGCGGGGTCACGCTGATGACGTCATCACGCTGGACGCTCTCCCGCTGGACGTGCTCCTCATCGTCTGCTCCTGCTACCTCGACGCCGCCGCGCGCCGCAACCTCCGCGTCGTCTGCCACGCGTTCCGCCGCCTCGTCGACGAACCGAGCGTGTGGCGCCGCCGCGCCATCGCCCTCCACGACCTCGCAGCGCTCCCCGTCCTCGCCCGCCGAGACGCACGCCACCTGGTGGCCGACAGGTGCGCCTGCTGCGGCCGCAGCGCGTGGCGGGAGATCGGGCGGCGGCTGCCGAACCTCCGCAGCGCGCTCGTAGGGAATGCCCCGCTCGGGGCCGTCGTCGCCGCCGCCCCGTACCTCACAGCGCTGTTCGCCAGGCGGCCCGTGTACGTTGAGGAGGAGCTGGCGCGGCTGGGTGAGAGACTCGAGGTGCTCGCGCTGCGCGGCATCGTCACGGCGACGGAGGTCGCGACCTTCGCCGCGTTCTCGCGGCTCCACGACCTGCGTCTGCACGTGTACCCCCGCTTGCTCCCCACCGTCGCCATCGTTGCCGACCTTCTCTACGCGCTGCCTGCGCTGCGCGACCTCACGATCCTCACCACGGGAGACCCAGGCCGCTGTGCGTTCCATGAGGGCGGCGCCGGCGCCCTCTTCGTGCCGTCGTCGCACGCGGCGGCGCGGTGGACGCCGTGCGGGACGTCGTGTCCGCGGGACGTCGCCGCGTCGCCGCACCTGCACTTGGAGCGCGTGACGCTGGGCGGGTGTGCGCCGCCGGTCGGGTTCGCCGCGCGTCTGCCGCGCATGCGCCGCGTCGCGATGTTTGGCAGAGGCATCTTGATGATCGGCATCGTGGCCGGCGCTCGCTGCTACGCCATGCGTCGCCGCGGCAACGGCGACATGCAGATGGTCGAATACTCCGGCGCGGAATTCGAATATTCCGCAATTGACGCCAATAACGACACCGTGCGTCTCGACAACAACTACGCCAGCAGGCGCATTGTCGCTGCCATCCCGCGTGCCAAGCTCGAGGAACAATTGCACAGGTATAGTTTGACGACGGGACTGTATAGCAGGGAGGTCAGCAGCAAGTACTATTGCTTCATGTGGTTCTGCGTGGAGCCGCGGGCTGGTGACGGGAGCCCGTGCGATGACTGCGTGAGAGGATGTGCGGAGTGGCGCGAGGATAATGAGGAGGAATACCTGAGCTTCGTGCGCGGGGGCGCGGGGGATCCGCAGAGCTGCGCATAGGTCGCCATTCATAGACCTGTCGTGTGACAGTTTCGACTGCCAGTGCTATATTTTTCGTGTCTTGTATAACGTCTTGTAGACTTTTTGAGTTTATTTGCGTATGGATTTTTGTGTAATTAATGACGGTTAGTGCTTGATCTATGACATGCTAGGTTTGTGTTTGGGATACTTTTATAGATGCTATGTGTTGTTGCAGTTTTTCGACGTCATCGTCTGTTGCGGTGCCAAATAAAAATTTACTAAGCTTGCCAATCCTGGAAAAAAATCGACCGAGTTCTACGTGTCTGGTGTAGTGCGTGTAAATCATGCATCTTTTGTTCGAAAGCATTCATTCGATTGGTAAACCACCCTAATTGTACCTGAACCATTCTATAAACGCTATCTGCTATCTTGACTGAAGCCTGTTTTGACTGTATATCTGCATAGTTTTCGATATTGCTTTGATCTGGAAATGGGAGTCTGTCGTGTAAATTTAGACGTCCTTTACCCTGATCTATGTTGCCCCCATTAGTTTTATCTCTTGCAACACCAGTAATTGTCTTCTTAACGTGTCCATATAGTCATTCATTGCCGACAGATTTAGCGATAGTGCTAATGCAGCGTTCACACAGTGCCGATTATGGCTCCCGTTTGAGATCAGACAGCGCTACGACACGAAAAGTGAAAAAATCGGATTACTATCCTCAATGATCTGGAATGTCCTATCATTGTCTGAACGCAGTTGTATACGTTCGTAACAGAGTCCTACGGATCGGGAATGGTCCGGAGAGGTCGGCCAAGCACTCCCGACAGTTAGGTGCGTCCCGTAACATTCGGGAAACTCAGCCGATTTTGTCTAGTCGGATTACAATCGTGACTATGTCGTGACAGATTCTGCTGTATCGGATTAAAATCCTAACAATGTCCTGTGTTGTCTGGACGGTGTTTGGACGGTGTCCTGTGGATCGGGACGCTGTCGTGATGAACGAGCATGATCTGGAGAAATTTTTCATTGCCGTTTCTTGCCGATTGAGTCCAGATTGCGTCCAGATCTAACGGATGTCTTCCGTCAGCGTCGGTTCACTGTCGGGTCACTGTCTGATCTCTGTCGGATCGCATTTGGGAGAATCGGGACGCTGTCGGGACAGATTTGGTAGTTTTTTACCATGAGAAAGATACAAATCGGTTCAGAATCGGATTGAGAACTGGAGAATCGGGACGAATTCGGCTGGAAACGGCTGAATCGGGACGCTTCCTGAACAATATCTGATTGTTGTCGTGATTAAATAAATGTTTTTACAAATTTTTAATAAAGTTTGAATTTCCCGCCACGAATCACAGGATCTTGATCAGACTTTTGACAGATTTTAATCGGGCATGGTCCTATCAAGAACGGCAGTAAAAATTCTGAATGTGTGACTGGGCCTTAATGCCCATGTAGACTGTGTGATCGCTATTTGACTTCTCTGCACAAATAAGACCCCCGCTTCTTGTTGGCGTATCTCGTTCTCTGCTGCCCCCGTTGTAAGTAGTGGGAGCGCAAGTATCAGCCAAGTGTGGGGCTCCATTCTGGAAACAACAGGAACACGACTTTATAGGAAAGCTTGTGTGTTCTACGTAATAGGCACGTGTGATCGTATAGTGTGTCCAGGTTCGTGTACAACAGATACGTGTGCAAATAGCACTTAAGCCACAGACAGTATAATTAATGCTATAACCACCGAATTACTACGGTTACTCTATTATTTAATAAACAGCATCAACATAATAAACACATACATTACATAGATGGCTGCGCAAGCCAACCAGTAAATACGATACAATACATACAATACATATCTTATACACCAGGCACATACCAACAAGCGACTGTTTTACAAATGCAGAGTACATATTTACGAGCGTGGAGTTATGCAGGTAGCAGGCAGGTCCTGGCGGGTACTCAGTCAGTGATGTCCAGCAGCGACGGTAGCATGGTGTTCCCCAGCAGGTGAGATCAGCGGAACCTGTGGGCTGACAGCGTCGGGAGCTATCAGGCACCGTGGAACCGTGTCTGTCTTCTTGTCGAAACTGTTCGGTATATATACAACTGGAGGAATGCATGCTTGTTGACGATGGTGGTGCAAGACGTGTCGTCATCTTCAACATTTTATGGGTGACTGAAAGTGAGAAGATGTGGATGCTTCTTGAGTCTGGTGTGGGAATCGCGACAGGTCGATTCATGTTCTTCATATTTCCCATAGTTCACATTTGTCGGCGGCGTTTGTTTGATCTTCATCAGTCGGCATGTGACATCAAGCTGTGACGTCCTTCTATAGGTACTAAAATGTCATAGTGTCGCCTTGTGTAGGTGATTACTTTATCTCTCCTTTGTTGTGTCACACGCGCAACACGTGTGCGCCACACGACCGGCGTGTGCGACCCGTGTCGCTTGCTGCGCTCGGCTCATGTTACCTTGACTGTTACTAAAATAACCTATGACGTGATCTGCTTACGTTTAATGACCCGTATCGCTGGGTTTTTATACTAGGTTAAATAATTCGATATCTACGTTACAACTTATTTATAGCGACCTCTTTTCTAGTCCACACGTAGGTGCTACATTATAGGCCAACAAGCTCCGCTAACGGTCGTAAGTCGTCCTCGTCCCATTCATCGTCGGACGGAGTCGTATTTAAACGATCATCTTCGTGCGTCTGAGGTGTTTGTCTCGGTACCCCTTATTGTTCTGTGCATCTCTGTCACCTTGTGTTTTTGTCCATGCGTTCGCAGGATATGCTATTTTTAAGTTATCTACGTGGACCTTGTGTGTGGATGTCTCATCCTGTCTTTTTATTTTAACTACGAGTGGTGTCACCTGTTTCAAGATAGTTTAAAACGGGCGCCACGCAGAGTGTAGCTTGGCGGTTTCATTTGGGCGTAATACTGGGCTGTACCTATACACTGAATTCCCAATCATAAATCCCTGCTCCTTTGCTCGTTTATCGTATAATTGTTTGTTTTGTTCTCTCGTTAATCGTGTATTTCTGTCCATGCATGGTATAGTCTATGTATTGCCTGTGAGATTGGGTCATCTGCATACTGGATCCTGCGAGGGTGTAATAACATGTCCAACGGTAATCTCGCTTCTCTCCCATGCATTAGAAAGTAGGGTGTGTACCCCGTTGTTCTGTGTATAGACGTGCGATACGCAAATAGCAACCCCCCCAACTCTGTGTCCCATGATGAATTGTATTTTAGTACGTACCACGAAACCATATTTCCCAGAGTTCGATGGAAACGTTCCACTACACCATTTGAAGCCGGGTGATAGGTTGCCGTAGTCACGTGCTTTAGGCCTAACTCTTTGCTTAGTGCAGTCATTAATGAGTTGCAGAATTCTTTGTCGTTATCTGTTAAAAATAGTTCTGGGCAGCCATGACGTGGAATAAATTTGTTAATTATGACTCCTGTAACGGTTGGTGCCGATTTATTGGCTATTGCGTAAGCTTCAGGCCACGCTGAAAACAAATCAATGAAAGAGGAAATACCGATTACCAGCCTGTGTGACGGGTAATGGCCTCATTATGTCTATTGCAATGACTTGATTCACATGAGTTGTTTGTGGCGCGTGCTGCATCGGCACGCGAATCCTTTGCATTTTACGAGCTGAACACGTAACGCATGACTTGACATATTCATACACGTCGGAAAACATACGAGGCCAGTGATATCTTTGTTGAATTATAGAAAGTGTCTTTGAAAACCCTAAGTGCCCTGAATAAACGTGATCGTGAAGCAGTGGCATGACCTTAGCAACTAGACTGCGTGGAACTTCTAATTGCGCGCCGCATTCAAGCTTATCCGTGCTGACATGAAACACTAAACCCTCTTCTAGAAAATAATCGCTAACCAACCGCGCATTTTGTAGAGAGCACATGTTCTTAGTCAATGCTTCCCTGACCCATGAAATAAATGTGTATTTTTTCTGCATGTCCCTAAACATCGCTATTGTAAGGTCAGCTGGTAGTTTTATAGCTGCCGTCTGTACTGTTTTCTGCGCTAATGGCGTTGCCTGAATGTGAGCGACGCTAGCGTGTTGTGACTGCATTGTTTGTGTGGAGGCATCGCGCGAAAGTGAAAGTTGGCCCTCGGGCAATAACCTAGATAACGCGTCTGCCTGCTTGTTTGTGCTGCCTCGCTTGTACCTCAATGTCAGCTGGAACTGTGATAGCATTAATGCCCAGCGTTGTAGCTTCGCATTTCGCAACGATTTGGCTTCTAGTAGAAATTTGAGAGAGTGATGATCGCTTATTACTAGACACTTACCTCCTTCTAGAAAATTTCTTAGCTTCTGTACAGCATACACTAACGCGAAACATTCTTTCTCGACTATCGGCCAGCGTGTCTCCGTTTCTGTACACTGCTTACTAATGTACATAATGGACCTTTCCCGATTCTGTTCGTTTTTCTGTGTTACTGCCCCCAACGCATACCCCGAGGCATCGCAATGCAGTGTATAAGGGCGACTTGGGTCGGCTAGCGCCAGAATAGGTGGGTTGACTAGAAATTTCTTAGGTGTTCTAAAAACCTGGTCAGTTTCCTCTGTCCACACAAAGGGTGTTCCCTTGTGGGTAAGTTGTCGTGAGTCTTTGCTACAACAGTCTTGCGACTGTCGTGCGATAACTATCTTGTCGTGGGTACCAGAAATTTTTTTAGTCAAACAATCTTACGACTATCGCACGACTGTCCTACAACTGTCTCACGGCTGTCGCAGGACAGTCGTGAGACAGTTGCAAGATTGTCTCACGAATATTATATTTCGTAAGAGGCTCGCACAACATTGCAAGTCTGTCGTGCGTTAGTCTTGCGTTAGTCTTGCAACATATTTTCGTTTTTTGAGGGGTATATAGCTCGGGCGAATGAACGCTTGGAATTAAAAACTGCCTGTCGACGCTGAAAGAGGATGGCTATTCCACCTGAGCGATTACGCGTGGCCCTGCTGAGGGGGCGTCTGGAGGAACTCCAGCACGACCATAATATAGTGCTGTTGGCGTTAATCCGGGCCCGGGAGCAGCACAGGAACCGGCGAAACTCCCGACGTTGTTGTGTTCGGCCGTGGATCGAGTGGCGCCTGATGTTTGGGCAGTATAGTACTCTGATGCAAGAGTTGGAGCGGGAATCTGCCGGTGACTTCGTGGGGTTCATGCGGATGGAGTCTGGCATGTTTCACGAGCTGTTGCTGAGTGTCGCCCCTCGCATCACCAAGGGCCAACTGCTAGTTTTCTTCTTGAAAGGCAT
>NW_014578692.1:28887-35783 GCF_000485595.1 Priapulus caudatus
AACACACCCACGACATAACCACGACATATCTTTTTTTTTCTGTCGCGTCCCCATCGCCTAACCATCTTTGATGTGTCGTAGCCCTTGTGACCACTCGAAATACATTTCGGGCATGTTGCAAGATCTGGCCACAACAAATATTTTATGGGTCCACCACGACAAAATTTCGTACGATCCGTTGTGACCGGGGCTTAACAATACGAAACAAAGCGCTGTCGACGGTCTACGAGAAAATGTTATTGTTAAGACTAATGTTAAGACTAATTTTGTTTCTGCCAACGGGCTCCATCCTTTTTAACCTCTCTGCCTCGCTGTCGCGACCTGTTTCGTCTTTTCTAATTTATTGCTCGGGTCGTGGATACAACGCCCAGTCTCGACTACCGTCCGATGGTACCTGGCAGAAATCCCGACCACCGTGGCCATTGCCCGCTTAATGAACGCTGTTTGATAAACTGCATCGCATTCTTGTTGAAGTTAATGTGTTCGTACCATTTGCACCATGCCTTCTATCCACGCTGAATTATGTGTGCTCTTAATTATGTAGCTAATGGCTTCTGGCCCCATCGCCGGCCGTCCCTGCACATTTGCATGGGTAATGTCCTGAATTCCCCATGTCTCTATCTCAACGGTAAAACACCGTACTACATTTCACCCCGCCATAAGAAAAGTTGATGAAATCGGCTTAGACCAGTCACCCGACTGGAAGAAACCCTCTATGACTTTTTTTCAACGGATGGCTTATACAAGCCGCGGGTAATGTGAAAGGCTGTCTTATCATCGTGATATGTCTGCTTGTAACTGTAACCGCTTAAATATATAATCGTAACATACTGTAAAAAAAAAAAACACACACACGGCGGCTCGTATACACTGCCATAACCCGGATTTTCGTAAAAAATCTTGTGCAACCCTCATCGTTACAAAATACTGGTAATCACCATAATAATACTAATAACATAGTATCCGCGTATAATTGTGGAAAATATATCGTGTCCCCTCGCAAGGACACCACGTCGAACTGTCACCAATCGCGTAACATAAAATGCGTACAATAGCTAAAAACAAAATGTTGTATCACATTTAAAGTCGCATACCAACGTTA
This sequence comes from Priapulus caudatus, assembly GCF_000485595.1. Taxonomy (NCBI): domain Eukaryota; kingdom Metazoa; phylum Priapulida; class Priapulimorpha; order Priapulimorphida; family Priapulidae; genus Priapulus; species Priapulus caudatus. The sequence goes on from NW_014578692.1 coordinate 29,990, forward strand.
AAATTCGCGAACAAAAATTATAACTCGCGGACAAAAGTTTAAATCCGCGGATAAAAAGTTAAAATTCGTGTAAAAAGTTATAGATCTCATACAAAAGTGTCGTGCCGAGTTTATTTTGCTGCGCTGCTATACTACAAGCCCCGGGCTCTGTTGGCCTCGTTAAAGTACTGTCATTTCGAAATACTCTCGCTATCATCTCACTTTTACTCTTGTGGATCATTTTCCGCAATTCTAGGGGAGCAAGGAATCTAGGGAAGGATTCTATGGGGGATTCTAGGGGAGCCTTAAAGGTGCCGTCACACCATAGCAATCACCAGTTGCGTATGGTTGCGAATAAAAAATAGTGGGCATAAGTTCCAAACGCAACTCACACGCAACTAATAGGTTTTATAGGTTTGAAGTACGCAACAAGCACGCAGGTGATCGCAGACACATGCAGAGTAAAGGTGCCGTCACACCATAGCGATCACCAGTTGTGTATGGTTGCGAATAAAATATAGTGGGCATAAGTTCCGAACGCAACTCACACGCAACTAATAGGTTTTATAGGTTTGAAGTACGCAGCAAGCACGCAGCAAGCACGCAGGTGATCGCAGACACACGCAGAGTAAGTTCAGAAATTTTGAACTGTTCAATAATTCTCTGCGAATGCCTGCGATCAATTTATACGCAACAGGGACGCAACAGGGACGCAACAGGGACGCAACAGGTACGCTACGCACGGAACACGATCGCAACACGATCGCAACTCATGTTATGAACGCAGGTGATCGCAGGTCCAAATTTGAGGTATCTGGCCAGGTTTTGGTAGCGTACATGTTGCGTACCTGTTGCGATCATGTTGTGATCGTGTTGCGTGCCTGTTGCGTGTGTAGCGTACCCCCAACCTATTGTGCGTATTCCCAGCGTATCCCCAACCTATTAGTTGCGTGTGAGTTGCGTGTTGATATTGCGTAGATATTGGGGGAGCATAAGTTCAGTTCGCAACCCACACGCAACCCATACGCAACCCACACGCAACCCACACGCAACGCACACGCAACCCATAGGTTGAATAGGCTAGAAATTGACAAAATTGTTGATTAGGGTTGCGTTTGGTGCGTATAAAAATATTTTTTACACGCAACTCATAGGTTTCAGCATACGCTATGGTGTGACGGGGCCTTAACAGGTTTTTACCACGTGATCGATACGATATTCGCAATTAGCACGCAACTAGCACGCAGGTGCAACGCAACTTGTAAGTTTTGAACGCAACTCAAACTCAATCTCGCAAGTTCTGCACGCAACTCACACGCAACTCGCACGCAGGTGATCGCAGATATTGGGGGATCATAAGTTCAGTTCGCAACCCACACGCAACCCATACGCAACGCCCACACGCACCCACACGACACCATAGTTGAATAGCCGCTAGAAATTGACAAAATCTGTTGATTGGTTGCGTTTTATGGTGCGTATAAAAATATGTTTAAGGCCCCTCACACCATTAGCCGTATGCCTGAAACCTATGAGCTTGCGTCGTCTAAAAAATATTTTTATCACGCACCAAACGCAACCCAAATCAACAATTTTGGTCAATTTCTTAGCTATTCAACCTATGGTTGCTGTGAGTTGCATGTGGTGCGGGTGTGGCGTCGCTATGGGTTTGGTCGTGGGTGCGAATGAACTTATTGATCCCCCAATCATCTGCGATTCACTGCGTACGAGTTGCGCGTGTGAGTGTGGCGTGCAGAACTTTACGGATCGCGTTTGGAGTTGCGTTTCAAAACTTACAAGTGCGTTTGGACCTGGTGGCTTAGTTGCGTGCTAAGTGCGAAATATCGGTATCACGCTGCGTAAAAACTTGTAAAAATGTGATGCGCAGCCTCAGGCCAGGGTCCAGGGGCAACCTGTACTTGGTGTTTTGCTTTGCGTGATGCTGAGACCAACTCTCGCCGTACGCAGCTCATCGTACTATCTGCGGGGGGGCGCGCTCCTCATGAAGTTTCTGAATGCAGGCTTTGGTTCTTCGTTGCCGGAGCCGTCCACAGAACAGCTGGTCGTGAGACCGAAAGTCAAGGCCTCCTGCTATCTATGGGTCTAACCCACACACTTCTTTCTTCTCTTCTTCTTACTTCTTCTTCTTCTCTTCGTCTTCTGCTTCTTTCTCTTCTCCCCTTCTGTTATTCTATTCTGTATGTGTTGGGAGTGTCTTAAATGACCAGATTAACTGATATCCATAACAGCAAGAGGTAGCTCCATGTTGTCACCTCGGAGGTCCACCGAACAACTGACACCGATCTAGAAAGAGGCCAACTATTTATACCATTTCCAACACGCATGTAGTACGCAACTAAGACGCAACTAATAGGTTGGGATACGCTGGGAATACGCACAAATAGGTTGGGGTACGCTACACACGCAAACATGAACGCAACAGGCACGCAACATGATCGCAACAGATAACGCCTACCAAAACCTGGCAGCATACCTCAAATTGGACCTGCGATCACCTGCGTTTATAACTTATGAGTTAGCGTACCTGTTGCGATTGTGTTGCGATCGTGTTGGCGATCGTGTTCCGTGCGTAGCGTACCTGTATGCGTCCCTGTTGCCGTATAAATGATCGCAGGCATTCGCAGAGAATTTTGAACAGTTAAAAAATTCTTGAACATACTCTGCGTGTGGTCTGCGATCACCTGCGTGCTTGTGCGTACTTCAACCTATAAAACCTATTTAGTTTGCGTCGTGGCTGTTGCGTTCGGGAAACTTATGCCACTTGATTTTTTTATTCGCAACCATACGCCAACTGGTGATCGCGTTGGTGCTGACCGGCACACTGTAAACTAGCACCTCGACTCATTCCCTTAGGACTATATGCCTTGAGTCATCATGGCTTTATAACAGCCAACCTTGCCTCCTGCGGCAAGTAAATGCGTACCTGACGCATTCTTAACTACACAGATTCGTACTATTCGACGTATTTACGTCCGAATTCGGGCATTGTACGACGCAGTTTCGAAACTCGTAAGCCAGGCGGTGGGGGTGGGGGTGCTGGTAGGGGTGGGAGTTATAGGTAGGAAAAGTGCTTTAGTATTTCGCTGACACACTCGTGCATTATAAAACATGCGGTTGGAAAACTATAGTTTCCAGTTGAATTACGAAAATCGAAAATAGATGCCGACACAAGATTGCTTAATTTACTCACCCGTAACACGTATTGCAGTGTCGTTCATCCATTGCGATCTTTCTCGCTTGGTCACCAGCGGTAGGCCCTTCATCCAGCTGATATCTCGGATTCTGTCTCACTGCTGTGGTCTGCGACATGTTGTACTAATGCGTCGCAGTCAACCGTGGTATGCGTGTATGTGTGTCGTCCGGCAAGTGATCAATTTTCTGAATGTCACCGCATAAAACTGCATTGTTCCGTGCGTTATCCGGCAATCGGCCGATTTGCTGAATCTCGCTACAAAAACCTGCATTCTTTCGCCTTCTCGTCTTTCTCCTCCTCTGTCGTCGTGATCGTATTCTGCTGTTTCTCGCTTCGTCGTGATCGTATTCTGCTGTTCTTCCCGTCGTCGATAGCCAGGTCGTACAAGAGAAGTTCTGGCTTATATGCACCTTAGCGGCAACATAATTGTTCGTAGGCATTTCCATACGCAATGCTCGTATGGCGGAAACGGCAACACTTCATTCCAACGTCACAATAGTTCAATAGTCATAGGTTTTCTGTCTTCTTTCTTCCTCTTCTTCTTCTTCATCATTGTTACAGATGTCTTCACTCAGTGTTTCTCTCGACTTTCGTGCATCGCATCGCTATAGTACCTTGCGTCTGACCTTCGACCTACGATCGACCAGGTCTTGGACCAGGACCATTTGGACATGCCTTCCGTCCACGTTAAATTATGTCTACTCTTAAGTATGCAGCTAATGTCTTCTGTGTCCTTCGCCGCCGTCCCTGAACATTTTACCTGATTAATTGCCTGGCTAAAACGCCGTACTACATATATATATATATATATATATATATATATATATATATATATAACCAAATGATTCCTGCAACTGCACATATGAAATGAATTTTTTTTATCGTTCATGCACTTTGTGCAGTGGTGTGAATCCATAGAAATAATAATAGATAGACCCTGAATCTGTGATGAGGTAGTTTTATTACTAGTGTGTTGTGTGAGACTATGTGAGACTAACAACTAGTTGAGCGCTAATATCTTACGTGTACACTGCGCCGACTTTCGGTCGATTAGTTAAAACGCTGATCAAATTTTCAACAGAACGTTGACATTGAGTGTTCTATCATCTCCTCCAGCCGTCGAAGTTTCTATGGAGGTCCTTATCTTACTGTTACCATGATAATGCTGCCATTAAGGCCGGACAACAGAGTTAGCTGTGCAGTATTACCCCCAAGTAACATGACACCCGAGGGTGACCACTTCCACTGAGGCTGAGAGGGTCTATGTCCACCAGGGTACTATCGGAACGTACCCTGGTACTGTCTAATATGCCGGACCGTACCTCGCCTACTCCACTAACGAGTCTAGGGAGTCACCTACGCCTACTCCCTAACCCTAATCCTAACCCTAACCCTAACGGTCCATATCAGATAGTTACCAGGGTACGTCCCGATATATTGAACTGTAGGGCCTACCCAGGATACCCTCCGATAGTACCCTGGGGGACATAGACCCTATGAGCGCCACTGAGCATTTACAACATGTCCTCCAGCTTGAATTAGGGATAATCGATAATTGGCAATCGCGCTTCAATTAGGGATAATCCCTAATGCAAGGCAGGGTTGCTGCTGTCATGGCGGACAACGGTCGCAAACGTAAGAAAAAGCAGACTTGTACGCCGAAGTCGAAGCGGTAGCGGCGCTTGATCTACTGGGGCGATATGACGTGTGGTAAATTCGTCATCCAGGATCACGTTTGAATTCTATAAAACTTTGGCAAATAATATATAATGAATTCTATAAAGTCTTTGGCATTTAAGATCGAAAATAAGATTCGGCAAATAAACGAAGTTCTCCGTTCGTTTCAAGGTGACCTGACGACGCTGAAAACGAAGCCATTCCGCATAAAGGAAGGCTGCAGCTATCGACTCGAGGTCAACTTCTGGGTGCAGAGAGAGATCGTGTCCGGGCTCCGGTACGTGCATACTACCTACAGACAAGGCGTTAAAGGTGAGCGAGATTCCTTTATTCTATATATCTATCTATATAGATCTATATAGATATACTATATATCTATCTATATATGTATGTATATATCTATATATCTATCTATCTATCTATGTATCTATCTATCTATGTATATATATATATATATTATACACACGCACGCGCACGCACGCACGCACACACACACACACACACACACTCATATATATATATATATACTATTAGGAGTGAATAATAATAGATTATAGATATAATATAGATATATAATAATAGATTATAGATATAATATAGATATATAATAATATATAATAGATCTATTATTATTATTTACTCCTGATACTATATTTATATATTAAATATATATATATAAAGTTTTTTGAATGTAATTATTTCATGCTAAAACATTCTTCCTGTTACTTTGAATAATATTTCAATCTCTTCTTCCTTCTCTCTCCTCATCTCCGTCTCTTCCTCTCTCTCTCTCTCACTCTCTCTCGACTCTTCTCTCTCTCTCTCGTCTCTCCTCTCTCGTTAACTTTCTCTCTCTCCTCTCGTCTCTCTCATCTCCTCTCTCTGTCATACCTCACTCATCTCTTCTCTATCCTCTCTCTCTCC
>NW_014578692.1:37116-41311 GCF_000485595.1 Priapulus caudatus
CACACACACACACACACACACACACACACACACACACACACACACACACACACACACACACACACACTCCTCACCACATCATGGTGGCGTTGACTGGGAGTTCCGCCTCCCGCCCCTCCATCTTCATTACTCAGTTGAGTCACGATATTTTCTGCCTCCCCATCCCCCCGCTGCACTCAGAATTTGCGCAGCATACACCCATGCGCTCATGCTTGTTCGGAAATCAAGATACATGTAAGAATGCTATCGTACGGGCAAGATATAATCAGATGATATAGTGATATTAAGATGCTAGACTTTGCAGTATCGCGTCATTCTCAGTAAAGCTTAATTTTCGTAAACCCTGCTCTTTCGCCATATATAGCCCCCATATAGCCTTTTTAAACCAATATGGACGTAATTCAAGTTACTTCCGGATAGATAGTAAAAACTCCAACTCTTTCCAAGCGCTTTGCAGCCAATTTATGTTATCACAGACAGTTGATCGTAAAAGGCGCCAGACCGATTTTCGAATGTTTTTCGTTGCTTGAGTGTAAAATCAATAAATGTGATACAGTGTGATGTATTGTTCAGCTATATGTTGCCTCACTATGTGATAGTTTCTAGCAAGCATACATATATTAATTGTTAATTAAAAATAGCGACTATTACCAATTAAGATGCCTATGCGTAAACATCACAGACACAATAATAGTTTCATTATCTATTAAAATTTATGAACTGTACGGAAGCTAAAGTTATTCGAATGAAATTTATTTCATGCTAAAACATTATTCGTTCCTGTTTATTTTGAATCTATTTTAATAAAATAGTAGCCTTTCTTAGATTTCTCATCATTTTTTTAGAGATTACATTTGCGTCAATGACTGTTTCGATATCAATGCGGCCTCGAACCTTTCCCTCCCTCTCTCCGACCTCTCTCCCTCTCCCTCTCTCGCGCGCTCTCTCTCTCTCTCTCCATCTCTCGCTCTCTCTTTCTCTCTCGCTCTCTTGCTCTCTCTCGCTCTCTCTCTCTCCCTCCCTCTTTCTCTCTCCCCTCTGTCTTCCTCCCTCCCCCATCTCTCTCTTGATAATCTTTCTCTCTGCAGTCGACCAGGACGGCTGGATGATCGGCAGTTACGGTCCGAAGCGCGACCTTCAGTCGTACGTGACGCCGACGGAGACGGCGCCCTCTGGTGTCGTCGCGTGCGGCGAGTACACCGTCAAGTCTTCGTTCATCGACGACGACAAGATCGAGCATCTGCAGTGGGAGTGGTGCTTCAAGATTCGCAGAGACTGGGACTAGGACTGGGAGCTGGGACTGGGACTGGGAGCTGGCACTAGGACTTGACTTGGGAGCTGAGACTGGGACTAGGACTGGGAGCTGGGACTAGGACTGGGACTGGGACTAGACCTGGGAGCTGGGACTGGGATCTGGGACTGGGACTGGGACTGTGACTAGGACTAGGACTGGGACTGGAACTAGGACTGGGACTGGGACTAGGACTGGGACTAGTACTGGAACTTTGACTGGGTCTGGGACTGGGACTAGGACTAGGACTGGGACTGGGTCTAGGACTGGGACTGGGACTAGGACTGGGAGCTGGACTAGGGAGATGCAGCGCGCGCGCATAAATCGAAAATCAAGGAAAAAATCGGGGGGCGTTTTTCGACCACCCGACCGGTTCGTGTTCCTTCGCGAGGTCGCATCCTCGTCTACGTAATTGCATCGGAAATGTTCTTTTCTCGTTTAGACGTCCGTAAACCCGGCATTTTGCATCTGTGTAGCGTTACACCCCCTCCATCCACCCGCTAACCCGATTGCTGATTGCACGATGGAGTCAACTGTACAGAGAGATACGGGGGGGCATGTCGTTGCAACTTCGTTGCACAACCGTAGACCACAGGCACTGGGAGCGTCTCAATAACGAAAAATAATGCTAAATAAACACGACATGTATTTACTACCAAATGTTTCTCTACTCTCTTTTGCCTATTATTGCCGATAATATATATCTATATAGTGTATATATGTGTAAACGTGCCGCGGCGTGCGTGCAGTGTACGTGTGTGTTGCAGAGGAGCATTTGAACGGCATTTACAGGAAATTATCGGCAATAATAGGCTAAAGAGAGTAGAGAAACATTAAGACGCTTGCAGTAAATACATTTCGTGTTTATTTAGCATTATTTTTCTTTATTGAGATGCTCCAATCAAAGTGCCTGTGCTGCAGACAGTTTGATTTGAGATGAGTTTGCTTTGCAAGTGAGTTAGTAGGTGGTGTCCGTCTGATCTGCGTAGCAGTAAATGTTGACGATCTGTTTAATTTTTAGTCTTTCTGCAGCATACTAGTCATATTGCGTGTCCTTCGACTATTACGTATTGACAGCATAATATACCTGTATTGTTATGTCACACAGCTTTATTACCTGGCAAGTCTCCACTCGAGACATCCGTCGAGAACTGCTAGTGCAGATCTAAGTGACGTACATTGCTACGATGAAAGTGAGATAGATTTTTTAAACAAACGTTTTTATTTAACAAAATATTTTACACGTTTTACGGACTTGTCTTATTCTCAGGTTTTATATTTACACGATTGAACATGTTCTTTTACCATTATGCCAACATGATTTTGAATCTGATTTGTATTACATTTTCGTGAAGTATTTTTATAATAATGGCATTTCGCGTGTTTATTAAATTGTGATACGTTTAAGAAGAGGTTTGATCTCATTACTTTAATGCTAAAGTTTCTTTTATAGTTATACATTTACACCAAAATGGCTGAGAAATAAAGCTTTTGCTGTAAGTGTACAAATAAGACCACGTTTTGTTCATAGTTTCTATACCAGAGAATTACATTGAATTTTAAAATCCCTAACAAAATATATTCATTCTGAACCTACACTAACAATCATTTGCGGAACATATTATAACGTATTACAATAAGTCACTCACGCGATATATACAGTACAATGTAGTATAAATGTAATATATTATTACTTGTGTGTGTGTGTGTGTGTGATACAATACAATGTAGTCAGTCTACAACTCAACTACTGCAAGACTACTGCAATACTACTGCAATACTCTGCAAGACTACTGCAGTACTCTGCAATACTAATGTAATACTGCAGTACTCTGCAATACTACTGCAGTACTCTGCAATACTCTGCAAGACTACTACTATACAACTGCAAGACTACTGCAATACTCTGCAAGACTACAGTCAGTACTGCCATACTCTGCAATACTCTGCAACACTTTGCTAGATGATGCAATACTACTGCAACACTCTGTGAACTACTCTGCGAGATGGTGCGCCGAAGGCTCGATCACGCGCGCGCGTTCATATATGAGCGGGCGTCGGCATGGCCATCAGCGGCGATGCTAGAGCGTCGGGTGGCGGCTCGGGGCTCGGCTGGTGAGCCTGGATCTTGTCCTGCAGAGCCTGATACGTCGAGTGGACGGCGTCGCTGTGCTGTGCATCAGAACAATAGGGGAGCGTTACATGGCTGGACGCACAGCGAGACATGCGTCTAAACAGAGGAATTGCTCCGACCTGTGATTGGAGGATAAAAATAGACCCCGCCCACTCCCGCCGCATACGCAATTATGCTATGACCGGTAGTAACGTGTACTAACTATCATATGGCGCGAACGATTTGAATTACATTTCTATAAATTCTAGCTATTATAGAAACAGTCTCAGCCTTAATCTCTCTTTTGAGTCTATTGAAGCACGATTAGTCTAATTAATTAGCAAATATGCACGTGCCGTATCGCTCATGGGCTAATACACGCGCGGCTATGACCGGTGAAACGAAACGTCACGAATTCTATTTTTATCCTCCAATCACAGGTCGGAGCAATTCCTCTGTTTAGACATGTACAGCGAGGCGTAGTAGTACACACCAAACCAACTGCAACTACAACTCAACTGCAACTACGTACATCTACAGATAGAACCAACTGCAGTTACATGTAAGACTACACAACTACAGTTACTACTGGAACTGGACGCACGCTCACAGAGACACATGCCGGCACGCACGCACGCACGCACGCACAGACAACACCACACATCCACCACAACCATGCGGTGGGAACCTGCAGAGCTCTCTCTCTCTCTCTCTCTCTCTCTCTCTCTCTCTCTCTTTCTCTCTCTCTCTCTCGCTCTCATCCTCCTCTCTCTCTCTCACCCTCCCTCTCT
>NW_014578692.1:41321-43353 GCF_000485595.1 Priapulus caudatus
AGAGAGGGAGGGTGAGAGAGAGAGAGGAGGATGAGAGCGAGAGAGAGAGAGAGAAAGAGAGAGAGAGAGAGAGAGAGAGAGAGAGAGAGAGAGAGACAGACACAGAGAAAGAGAGAGAGAGAGCGAGAGCAGAGAGACCAAGACAGAGAGATAGAGACAGACAGACGGATAATAGAGGGCGCTTACAGATGAAGGCGAGAGGGAGGGAGTCTGACGACTCGCTCATCTTGTCTACAGGAAGCTTCGAGTTCAGCGCCCGTATTTGGTCGTCCACCATCACTGAGACCAGTGCCGGCATGAACTTTGTGAACAGTCCCGCATCCTGCAACGCAAATCACACGCACACGTAATGTTATATATTATATCATGATTTAAATAAACAGGAAAAAATAACGAGAATAATAATAATAATAATAAATAACTTTGTGACCAGTCCAGCATCCTGCGACAAAAATCACACGCAATGTCATATATCATTAGGCCAAAACAAAATATGTGTGGTTACGGCTTCACGACCGACCCTATTTATTTCCAGCGACCCTAAACATTTTATTGTCAATTTTCTTTAAAGTCAAAAAAAATAATGAAAAAAATAAAAAATAATAATAATGAATTGGACATTTCCTGCTTCAAAAGGCACAACGCACATCCTTCGGACATGGTTCGTAAATAAAATATTTCAAGAAGATAAAATGTTTTCCCTACCTACTTACCCTATTTTTTTCGGCATGTAACGGTAACCACACATATATTTTGTTTTGGCCTTACTTAAATATGAAGGAAAAAAATAACTAGGATAACAAGTGCTGCAGAGCAACAGCACTCAATTGACGTGTACTGTAGCCGGGTATTCTTCTGATAAACTCACTGCAAACGAATCAAGTGCGCCCTCCCGCCACCGCGTTGATAGGCTTTGCTATACAGGTAGTACAGTAATAAACATATAGCTGTGTAACTTTAATGACCTCGCTATATTAACGTTATCATGGATATGCGTCGAGCGCGAGCGTAGTGGTGGTGGTGGGGGCGAGTGGAGGGGGCTCTAATAGCAAAAGCAGTTCAGTCCTTTGTTAACAGTCAACAAATCCATGTTTAACCCTCCTCCTTAGGGTCAAAAGGTTATCAGACACTTACTCTTCGCACGTCAGCGGAAAGTAGATTTCATGGTCCTTTCAATAAAGTGATAAAAATGGTAGGTCAGCGCTGAAACAAAAAAGTTTTGCACTCGGTCCGTTAGACCATGTCCTCAGAAAATGTCTGATATCTGACCTTTCCCCCACTGCCCTTTGACCTGTGACCTCCAATTTCGCGCTAGTGATGGAGGTCTTCCTCCCCATCACACTATACATCGAATATTAAGAGCGTAGGTCGAGCCGTTGAGATTTGTGCCGCAATTCCGTATTTCCTCCTATACCTTAAGTTAAGGGGGAAATATTCCCCCTCCATAGACACACCTTGACATTTGACCATTGACCCCCAAATTCGACATCCGGATTCCTTTTCGCAATCCTCCCCCCCAACGTCGCGAATATCAAGATCGTATGTCGCGCCGTATTTACAGTATTTTTCAACAAATGTCAAGGATCAAAATAAGCACATGCGTTATTGTTAATATCATGTTGATATCTTTAGTTTTGAACTTCATACTGCGGACTCAAAATTAACTTTTGAACAAGGAAGTCCAACGGACTGGACTCCCTTCCCTCAAAAATAGGGAGTCCGTTGGACTCCCTTGTTCAAAAGTTAATTTCTACCCCTGTAATGAAACGTGTGATAAATGTGCTGAATACGTAAATGTAGCTTTTCTTGAACAGCATTTCGAACGCTATCGGGGGAACAAAATAATGCGCGTTGGATGTCACTGCTGTTGCCACCATTGCGAACAAATACATCAACTGACAGTGGATAATGCAAGCCTGCTTGTAACCTAAAAGGATAAGGTAAGGTGAGGACGGCTTAACTTGATAAGGCAAGCACAGAATTTCCCCCAAATACTTACAGGAACTGGCTCTTTGTATTTCTGGCTGTCAAT
>NW_014578692.1:44350-59465 GCF_000485595.1 Priapulus caudatus
TTCTGGTCGATCTTGGGGAGATGCTTCATCAGGCACATGACGACGGGTCTGAAAAAATAGGATGCGAAGCCATATCTTATCGAGTTTTTGTTTATAAACCCCCGAGATAGATCTTGGGCAGATGTTTCACGAGGCACATGACGACTGGGAAAATGGGATGCGAAGTCGTTACTTCTCACTGTGTGTGTGTGTGGTGGGGGGGGGTGTAACTTTGTGATGTATTGCGTTGTACTGTAGGATGATTCACTTACTGCTATATGTAAATTTCTGGTCGATATTGGGGAGATGCTTCGTGAGGCACATGACGACCCGTCTGGGAAATGGTACGAAAAGTCAGAAATTTTGTTTGTATATACCCGCGATATAGATCTTGGAAAGGTGGTTCACCATACACGACAACAGGTCTGGAAAATTGGATGCGAAGATGTAGCTTAGAGTATTCTTGTTTGCGTATAATGATAACTGAAATGTCTCTGAGATTTCTGGTCCATCATTTAGAAAGGTGTTTCATCAGGCACATGACGAATGACAGGTCTGGAAAATAGGATGCGAAGATGTAACTTCTCGGCGTGGGGGTGTAACCTTGTGCTGTGTATAAGAATGTTGCATTGTATTGTGTACGTAACTTTGCATCAGCTATATGTAAATTTCTGGTCGATCTTGGGGAGGTGTTTCATGAGGCACATGACGACGGGTCATAAAGTCGTAACTTCTCGCTGTAGGGGTGTAACTTTGTGCTGTGCTGCATTGTATTGTAGGGTTTACTGGTGTATGTCATCTTCTGGTCGATCCTTGGGATGTGTTTCATCAGGCTCATGACGAAGGACAGGTCTGGGAATGTGAGGAGAACAGGTAGCTTATGGAATTTTTATTTGTATATATACTCCTGACATAGACCTTGGAAATATGGTTCTTCATGCACGTGATGACAGGCCTAAAAAGTAAAAGACAATGCGCAACATGGAATTGGATCTAGCAATCGGAACCATAACCTGAAGATACTTGTATTTAAATTATGTGCAATAAGGATTTAGTAAATAAAAATATATAAGATACAAAACTCCTTTATTACCAAATAACCATCTTCCATCACAAAAACTTGTTGAATAAGTGAATGAATGAGGTACCTTAATGATTTCACACGTATTGCTAATTAATTAATATTAATTAATCGTAATTAATAACGAACCTTAATGATTTCACACGTATTGCTGGGAAACTCCGGTCAAGAACTTCCTTTAGTCGTTTGTATTTATCTTTCGTGTCACTTGTTGCCAGTTCCGAAACCCTGATTAAAGAGAAAATCTTATCAACTATTCATTTTCTGCACATCATTATATATATAATAATTATATATATATATAGTATATATATAATATACCAAGGCTCGACACTAATTTTTTTTTCAGTGGCCCGGATTCGGGAGCCACCAAAATCATGAATTTTCAATCTTTTGGTGCGCCGAAATGAAAATCTGGCTGGCCCCGCAAGAAAAAAAGAACAAAGAAAAACATTATAAATCTTTATTTCAATCTCGTTATTGTATAGTTATTTGCGCACAAATTGGGCCGTCTTGATGCACTTGCACAAGTTCTTTAAACAAACCCACACAATGGGCACACACTGACATTGATTATTGGAGCGCGAACATTTGAATTATCCATTCCACGGCATCAAATTTTCACCAGAATCTTGCCATACATTTTTTACTTCACTCCGTATTTATTAAACACGCGCGTGTACAGGCTAGTCGATCAGTTCAGACGTTCAAAGAAGATCAAAGTCACAGAGCATAGCAAATATTATAAAAACAAGTAACTGCCTTTTTTTATATTAATAAAACAACAAACAACATTGGTTTTCATGTTAAAATAAACATGATAGCATTTAATCTCATGAAATGTTAAAATGTCTGGCAGGCTTTTGCAAACTGGTAAAAAATAAAATATGATGCAGATTTTAATAAGATAAAGTTAGAACCAGTAATGTATATCAACAAAGTAGGCTGGGGTACGCTCATGCATTTCAAAAGAAAAAGCGAGCCATGTCTAAGGGTTCAATATGTTCGGTTGTTAAAGAGACAGAACGAAAATTGCATAACATAAACTGTACAAAGCCGAGCTAATATTACACTTCGGCATTTAAAATATCGTGATATCTTTCCATCTGGAATAGCTTCTAGGTTATTCTACCGCGAACGTTTCGAGCATGCTGGCCAGTTTGCGCTTCGGATCCGAAACATGGAGCACCAGTGCCAGGCTAGCTAGCAAATCAGGCGCCGGTGCACCAGACGTTCCCGCTATTTTTGCCCATGCTGTCCCGGTTCCCGCTACCGAAACCCTTCCCCGGGACGCGATGTGTGCTCCCGTATTTTTTAACCATTTTTACACAACGTACATCAGAAAAAGGTCCAAGAAATTGTCAATCAGTTTTTTTATTTATGACAATGGTTTCGCCCTTCGAACTTCTCATCGCTCGCGTTTCATTTTACACACCGCTTCATTTTACTACGTTCCATTACACCGACGCCTCCACAGTCACTGCCCAGAGCAGGCGTATTGTCTAGCACGCATTGTTGCCGTCTCGCTTGCATACAATGTAATCACACGTATGCTGACGCCGCTTGCCACAACTAATGCTATGGCCTGGCCGCCGGCTCAGATTCTTGACCCTCTGGCTAGACTGGTTCGCGTGTACTACCCGAACTGTTCGCGTAGAGCGATGTACATTGTCTTAGCAGAGCGGTTGAGGACCGGATAACCGAATGTATAATTACCAATATACGTGGCCTTGTTGCAGCCGCAGTTAGACGGATAAACCGTGCGCCCGTGGATGGCGCCGCGGTTAGATATGCTGCCACGTGCATACGTGTGCCCTCGCTCCGCGAATTGCTCGCTCTCTTTTGAATGAGATTAGCACGTAAGAAACAATTATTTTTATCACATAGTCAGACACTTTGAAATTTTAGTGGCCCGATCGGGCCACCAAATTTTAACTTTTGGAAATTTTGGTGGCCCGACATCAAGTTTTGGTGGCCCCGGGCCACCGGGCCACCGCTAGTGTCGAGCCTTGATATATACATATATATACAAATAATCAAATACATAAAATGCATCTGGATTTCCGTAGGAACTACTGGTGCTTGCAAATGAAGCATTTTTTTTACCTGATAATGATATATGAATTGTTTCTTCCCCTGCTATTTAGCAGGGTACCTTTGAGATGTATCCACTCATTTTAGCACGTAGGCACAATTATTTGGTTAGCAGTTTTAGCACACCGGATTAGCTTCACATATATGTGCTAACACATATATGCGATTTCAAACACATTTGCAGGGTCCCAAACTATCCTTGATCCAAAAACAGACCTCTGAATCAGCTTGTCCCGCAGTTCGTCCATGACGGATTCATGAAACTCCAGCCGCCGCACACAGTGAAGGTCGAGAAAAGGCAGCGCCGGTCGCAAGGACGGGAGCAAGATCCCATTCTCCATCTACGCACAACAATGTCATACTAGGTACATCTGCTGTGGATTAATGCTGCTGTGTCACCATACTAAATACTAGTACTCATATGTAATGTGTGCATATGTAGGGTATCATATCGGTGTTACTTTCCCCCGGGCGTAGAGGGGCTCATAAGGTCTATGTCCCACAGGGTACTGCCGGAACAGACCCTGGGTACAGTCCGGTATACCGAAACGTACCCTGATAACTATTTGATATGGTTAGGGTTTGGGTTCGGGTTCGGGTTAGGGAGTAGGCGTAGGCGAGATACGGTCCGGCATATTTAGATAGTACCAGGGTACGTTCCGGCAGTACCCTGGGGGACATAGACCCTCTCAGCCGTAGAGGGAGGGTGTCGCTACGTGGCAGTGCTTGCTCACTAGTGTTAGGATTAGGGTTAGAGTTAGGGTTAGGGTTAAGGTTAGGGAAATAAGGCCATGTCTAGCATGGAAGTATGACTGTTGAATGACGGAAGTGTACGAAGACTAAGTGACTAGTGCTGCCACGTAGCGGCACCCTCGCTCTACGCCCGGGGGAAAGTGACACCCGTATCATATTTGTAAGATAATAATATATGATGGCCCCTGATGACGATTTTGAGCCTGAGGTAAAAAACAGGATACACCCCCTTTCAGCCTAACCATAAATTATTATTATTATTATTATTATTAAAAAAATCTGATAAATGCAATGCCAATACATAGTGTTGAGTAAACCGACCAGGCTCTCCGACTGTTACACGTCGTACGCCAACGTAGTGTTAAGCGAAAAGGGAACTTGTGGCTAAGTGTTGAGCAGCTAAAATTAATTAAATTACAGAACGAAGCGAGTCTGCAGTAAAAGGGAGTACAGGGTGTAACACTAACACTGCCAATGTCAATAATAACAACAACAATATCAATAACACTAACAAGTATCCGTACTACTATTAGTTACAGTATTACTATTAAATAGTATTAATTAGTTACAGTGTCAGTTATGACACTATAGTCACAGTCACTAACAGTAACACTAACAGTAACACTAACACTAACACTAACAGTAACAGTGCCAGTGGTAACACAGCAAGTGAAGTGGTAAAAATCATACTTGGAAGTCTTCGATAAATTTCAAAGGATCAGTGCAGTTAGTCAAGGCCTCACGCAGATGATCACTGGCTGGAATCCCCAGCTCTTGCAATGCAGACATTGTATCTATATATTGTGTTTAATGATTAAAATGGTCAAAGCGTCGGTAGTGACAATATAGACACAACCTTTCAATCGCCGCCATGTACAGTAACTGAGTAAGTTGAGTTAACATAGCCTCGTTTTCGAGCGACCTGCGTATGATATTTTTATAAATGTTAATTTAATTTAATTTATATATGTAAATATGTGTTTTTAGCTATATTACTTTGTCTATATCTTCTCACTATATTACTTTATCTATTTTAATATTATATGTATTATATTGATTTATTGTATCGCATTTTCACTTATATATCGCATATAACCCCGAGAGATGGCACTATGATCAAGTCTTAGTTGACTGGCACTGATAAAATGGTGTATATATTTTCAGTATGGAAATTGCGAGATAGACTGGCTCTGATCATCGCATGCATCGCATGGTAAAGACGTAAAGTCCGTGTCAAAGTTTGATGTTTGACTTGTAGTGTTGACAGTGCGTTGTAGGGGGGCCTTGTCTGAGTGCTGTGAATAAACATTATTGTGATATTAATTAAGACAACATGGAGACGTTCGTAAAAGACTTCTTGTTAACAGAACAATGCTTTGATGAATTTTTCGTTAAAGCCAACTTTCTACATGGTAATGCAATTTTCCCACTAGTTGTACAGACTCACACAGTCACAGAGTCAGTCAGTGACAGTGTCATTGAGTCCGTGCACTCGATCGGCACTGACTCAACAAAGGTTTATGCGAATAATATTTAATAACATGGCATACCAACCAACCCCGTGAGCCATTAGTATGCCTAGGCTGTAGTTGCCTATCTTGAGCATCTCATTTTCTCTCTGTTCTGTAGACTAGTGTAGATTATAGAGTACTACTACTAGTGTAAATGAATTTTATGTTGGTGTACAGTCAGTCATTGACAGGTCAGCAATCGGATGCCTTCCTGTTGTGAAACGAAGGGGGTGAAGATACTTTAAACCTATCCCACATCCTCACACATCGCCTGTGGCTGTGTAGTCTACGTACAGTTACAATACGTCCTGAGAAAGGATATATTGCCGGTAGCTCTAGTACTATAGCCCGCGTACAGTTGCCGCAGGCCTGCTGCAACTGTACGCGGGCTATAGTACTAGAGCTATATTGCCGGGAGTTTTCTCGCACTATAACTTATGAGTTATGTGGCTTGCACACTTTATATATATATTATCCTATATCACGATATTTTATCCTTGCAGTGGCATGTCTGAAGATGCTCATTAGCAAATGCCTTGGATATCTGATTATTCTCGGAGCTGTCATAGGTAAATTATTCTCGTGTCTGTAATTGAATTAAAACAAATATATATTTGTTAGCAATATAAATCTAATGAGACATGATGCATGGTGGACATTGAGCACATGGAAAAAGTCCAACGAAGGGCCACCAAACTAGTATATGGGTTAAAAAACGTCAAGTACGAGGACCGGCTGAAGTTTTTAGGATTACAATTTTTACATACCAGAAGACTAAGAGGCGACCTAATAGAATCATACGAAATCATGACAGGAAAATATAAACTGAATCCAAACACTTTCTTTTGTCCAGCCTCAAAAACATCACTAAGAGGAAATAACATGAAACTATATAAACAACGGTCCAGACTCCAGGTGCGACAAAACTTTTTCAGCCAGAGAGTGGTGCAACCCTGGAATAAACTGCCACAAAGTGCAGTCGCAGCTACCACGACTAACGAATTTAAGGCCAGAATCGACCGATTCAGGAATTTAAATCGCCAGATATGGGTGCACATTAGGCTTGGCCTATTACAACCCATTATCCTTAACTAACTAACTAATGAATTAGGTAAAAATTAACACATATAGCATCTGTGTTTTTTGCCATATTAATGCACACTGAATTCTGGAATGCAATTCTCAGTACCTGAATTTATTACAAGTTCTGAAACTTTGTTGATGTTGTTTTCATAATTATTGGTAGTTTGACTGTTTTCTCTGCCATCTACTAAACACTGCCGTTTACTTGCAGTGAAACTGCCACAGATTATAAAGATTTGGAGTGCAAAAAGTGGAGAAGGTGTGAGCTTTCTGAGCCAGAGCTTAGAGCTAGCTGCTGTTACTGCTACAGTTTCATACAGTTTTGCCAACAAATTCCCGTTCAGGTTTGTATTGCTTCTAGATAACAGTAATTTAATCTGCGTGGCTGGAAATACAATCACATTTTATCACACTAAATGGGTAAATCCGTTCTTTGCCGTATCTCTAATGCTCTGTATAGGAAATATGCGACATTCCCTCTTCTCACTGGCTGTCTAACCATCTTGTGTTTCTTCTCTTGCAGTGCGTGGGGAGAAGGATTTTTCCTAATATTGCAGACTTGCACCATCTGTGTGCTAGTGCTACACTATGGAGGAAAGCTGGGTATTGCTGTGGTGTTCATGCTGGCATACAGTGCAGTTCTCAGTCTGATGTTGTCCGGCTTAGTACCTATCAACATCCTGTGGATATTCCAGTCGTGTAACATAGCCATAGTCATCGGCAGCAAGGTAAACCCACCGAACGATGCGTGTTTAAGATAATCATGTTTTTTAGATTATTATTATTATTATCAAGAGTCCATAATTGAAAATGCTTTTCTATTATGGACTCTTGTCATTATTAAATCTTAATTGCATGTAATTCAAATACAAATACATGTACTGAAGCAGAGCACGTATATCATATATATATATATATGTGCTCTGACTGAAGGCAGTCTTTTTCACGGATAAAACATCCGGAGGAGGTGACAGAGATGACCGTAATATCGCTGACACATAGGAGTGGTCCAGCTCGATCGTTTAACTTTTGTATGGCTTGGGCCACAATTAAAAAAATCTTTGTTTACCTTCACCCGACCCAGGCTAAAAAGTTTGGGTAGGTAGGTCGGCTTTTTTAGGGGGGTCTTTTTACAAATTCAGCATGGTACCTACATGCTCGGGTGTGCTTGTTGTGTGGAGATGCCTTTTATGTTGAATGTTTGGTTTGCTTGGTAAATATAATGTATTGCCTACAGATTTATATAATATACAGTGATACAATTGGTAAAAAAAAGGGAAAAAATGGGAAAGATCAATAAAAAAATTTGAGTCGGCCCCTTTTTGGCGGGTCAATTGGGTGAGCGCAAACAAACAATATTTTTAATATGGCCTTGGTCACGTGAGCATGAACATGTGTATACTGAGTACCTCATGTTACTTCATTCAGATATGAGTGTGCTGTGTTGAGCCTGTGTCTACCGCGCACACAGAAACATGATTGAGACTAGATAACTCAGCTGCACTGCAAATCAAATAAATCAGAATATCTAATTAGATACTTCTGTCACAGGCAAACGTCTTGCAGAATTCATCAGTACTTTTTTATTCATCGCTTACTTTTAACGTACTTCTCTTATTCATTTTCTCGCTGTTGATCGGTTTGCGTTTGTGTGTTTTTTTCAGCTTGTGCAGATATTGAGCAGTTACAACAATGGTGGGACGGGTCAGCTTTCCGTCATCACCTTCTCCCTGTTGTTCCTCGGCAGCATCGCGCGCATCTTCACCTCCATCCAGGAGACTGGAGATAACCTCATCATACTTATTTACGTGCTTGCGACGACGCTGAACGGCGTAATATTCGGCCAGGTTTTATATTACTGGAACGCGCCAGTGCCGTCTACAAAGACTAAAATCCAGTAATGGGATTTTGTGATTGTTAATATGGCAAGTGGTGCTGGGGGATGAAGCCATTTTTTCGAATCGCTACGCACAAATGTTGTTAAATAATTTACGTTTATTTGCTGTGAAGTTTTATCTTTGCTGTAATGATGTTCGAGTTGTTTTCGGCGTAAAACAACACTAGGTGGCAGCACATACACAATCACATTCCATGTATGTTACTTTGCTCTGCTTTCACGCATTGATCACCTTCCTAGCTGCTTGCATGTTTTTAATCCACAAGTTCAAATTAGAAGATGGCCTGTTCATTCATTACGTTTTATTATTATTTAAATATATCGCCAATTAAATCAATCATTTGTTATTAAACAAAATTGGAAGTGTAAACGTGATCATTAGTACGCGATAAAAAATATTACTACCAAAGTACCATGCACAAAATATTAATTGATTAAATATTATTTGTTATCTTATATCACAATTATAAATATAACTATCAGTAGTAGAGTGCCTGTTGATCTTTTCTGTTTTTGTTCATATATTGCTCTTCTTATTTTCCATTCTCAGTCAGAAATTCTAGAGTGCATGTTGCTCACTGGCCTTGTTTACAGAAGAGATATAAGGTCATAATTTGTTTAAACAAAGAAAAACTTACCATGAGACTTCAGACATAATATATGCTAAGAGTTATTAATGCTCGTGGCAAATACTGCAAAAACATTTCTTTTTACTTTTAGGCTAAGGAATCTAATCTAATGTAATCTAGTCATTGTGATGAAATGAAACGAAACGAATTCAAAGAGTGAAATAAACATTTTCGTGTGGAAATTAAGACATTTTCAGTAGTTTTGTTATAAAAGTCGATCATTTAAATAATTATAACGCTGCTATCCTACTTTTATGCTCTACTTTCATCCACTCTAATGAACTGTGGATGCTAATTATGAAACTAACAACTTCTTTTCGTGATTATTCGAATTTTAAATGTTATCTTAAACACTAGAAACTTTTTTTCGTGATTATTCGCATTTTAAATGTTATAATAAACACTAATAATCGCGCTCACGGATTTTCTATCGACATCTAATATATAAGTTCATGGGAAATTTACACAATCAGAGTGCGTGCTGAGGAAGCAAGATTCGCATTGACACGTCTGTGCAGGCTAAAGAAATAAATCATGAAAGTGACTCGATGCTACTGAGTTATAGTTACTGCTAGCTTCTACGATCAATCGCATCAGCACATTCACTAATCAACGGAGAAGCAGTACGACGGGCGGAGAGACGTAACAAGGTTGCTTGTATTTTTTACTCTATTCAGCTCGGCGGCATCGACCCTGCTCGGTAATGTCGATATTCCATAATCGCTTCCACCCGAAATGTAGCTTACTGTCCTACAGTAAATTCGCACGAGTTATACGGACGTAAGATGTCAATGCCGTACGGCTAGGCACGCAATGATAGATTGAAACTACTCTCGTTGAAAACTTCAGCGCCAATGTTTTGCTAGGGTACGGGGGCCCACACGTGTGATAGGTCCTTATATACATTTTTGCATTACTACACTACTAAATAAAAAAGTAAATAAATAAATAAATATAGTATATAAATAAATATAATTATACAATGTATGTGCGTGCGTACGTATAAATGTTTTTGCGTGCGTGAGTATATATCAATGTATGTGCGTGCGTATATCAATGTTTGTGCGTGCGTATGTATGTATGTAATGTAATGTATGTATGTATGTATGTATGTATTGTATGTATGTATGTGCGTGGGCGTGCGCTGGGCGTATTAATGTTTGTGCGTGCGGTGCTATCAATGTTTTGTGGCGTGGCGTGAAGTAATATTCAATGTATGTGCGTGCGTGCGTGCGTATCAATGTTTGTGCGTGCGTGAGTATATCAATGGGTTAAAAAAATGTGCGTGCGTGGTATATCATTTTGTGTGCAGTTCGTGCGTGGCGTATGTATGTATGTATGTATGATGTATGTTATGTAGTATGTATGTTGTATGTATGATATGTATGTATGTATGTATGTATGTAGTAGTATGTATCGTCTATGTATGTGTATGTATGTATGTGTATGTTATGTATCGTATGTATGTATCGTATGTATGTATGTAATGTAAATGTATGTATGTATGTACTATGAGTGATGTATGTGTATGTTGTATGTATATGTATGCATGCATGCATGCATAGCATGCGATTGCTATGCATGCATGTTGTATGGTATGTAGTGTATATGTATGTATGTATGTATGTAGTATGTATTATGTCATGTATGTATGTGCCGTGCGTGCGTGCGTATCATGTTTGTGCGTGCGTGCGTATCAATGTATGTGCGTGCCGTGCGTGTCAATGTTGTGGGCGTGGCGTGCGTATCAATGTTTTGCGTGCGTGCGTGTCAATGTTTGTTGCGGCGTGTCGTATCAATGTTTTTGCGGCGTTGCGTATCAATGTTTGTGCGTGCGTGCGTAGTGCAATGTGTTGTGTCGGCTGCAGTGGAATGTGATCGTGCGTGCGTGGAATATCAAATGTTGTGTGGCGTGCGTGAGTAATCCAATGTTTGTGCGTGACAGTGGTATCAAATCGTATGTGCGTGCGTGCTTATCATGTATGTGCGTGCGTGGAGTAATCAATGTTTGTGGGCTGCGTGGTATCAATGTTTGTGCGTGCGTGTCGTATCAATGTCATGTGCGTGCTGAGTACAATGTTTGCGTGCGTGCTGCTGCGTCGCTCGATCTATGTAATGTGTGCGTGCGTGAGTAATCAATGTGTTGTGTGCGTGCGTGCCTATCTAATGTTTGTGCGTGCGTGCGTATCAAATGTATGTGCGTGCGTGAGTATATCAATGTTTGTGCGTGCCGTGAGTAATGCATGTTGTGCGTGCGTGCGTATCAATGTAGTATGTATGTATGGTGCGTGCGTGGCGTATCAATGTATGTGGCGTGGCAGTGAGTATAGTCAATGTTTGTGCGTGCGTGAGTAGTCAATGTTTGTGCGTCGCGGCGTATGCAATGTTGCAATGTGCGTGCGGTGAGTAATCAAATGTTTGTGGCGTGCGTGAGTATGCAATGTATTGCGTGGCGTGCGTATCAAGTGTGGCTGTGCGTGAGTATATCCAATGTTGTGCGGTGCGTGAGTTCAATGTTTGTGGCGTCGCCGTGCGTATCAATGTATGTGCGTGCGTGAGTATATCAATGTTTTGTGCGTGGCGTTAGTATATCAATGTTTGCGTGCGTGAGTATATCATGTTTGTTGGCGTGCGTGAGTATCAATGTTGTGGGCGTGCGTGGCGTATGCAATGTATGTGCGTGCGTGCAGATAATCAATGTTTGTGTGGCGTGCGTAGAGTATCATGTTCATGTGCGTGCGTGCGTATCATGTATGTGGCGTGCGTGAGTATATCAATGTTTGTGGCGTGCTGTGAGGTATCAATGTTTGTGCGTGCGTGCGTATCAATGTATTGTGCGTGCGTGAGTATACAATGTTTTTGTGCGTGCGTGAGTATGCAAATGTCTTGTGCGTGGCGTGGGCGTATCAAATGTAGTGCGTGCGTGAGTATATCAATGTTTGTGCGTGCGTGAGTAATATCAATGTTTGTGCGTGGCGTGAGTATGCAATGTATGTGACGTGCGTGCGTATGCAATGTATGTGCGTGCGTGAGTATAGTGCACTGTTTGTGCGTGCGTGAAGTATAATGTGTTGTGGCGTGCCGGTGCGTATCTGTATGTATGTATGTATGTGCGTGGCGTGCGTGCGTAATCATGTTTTTTGGCGTGGCGTGCGTATCAATGTTTGTGCGTGCGTGGCGTATGCAATGTTTTGTGCGTGCGTGCGTATCAATGTATGTGCGTGCGTGCGTATCATGTATTGGCGTGCCGTGCGTATCAATGTTTGTGCGTGCGTGCGTATCATGTTTGTGCGTCGTGCTACATGTTTGGTGCGTGCGTGAGTATATCATGTAGTGTGCGTGCCGTGTCGTATCAATAGTTTTGTGGCGGGCGTGAGTATCAATGTTTGTGCGTGCGTGAGAAAATGTTTGTGCGTGCGTGCGTATCAATGTTGTGGCGTGGCGTGAGTATCAATGTTGTGCGTGCGTCGTATCAATGTATGTACGTGCGTGAGTATATCAAGTATGTACGTGCGTGCGTATATCAATGTATGTGCGTGGCCGTGTCGTATCAATGTTGTGGCGTGCGTGCGTATCTATGTTTGTGCGTACGTGCGTAGTCAATGTTTGTGCGTGCGTGAGTATCAATGTTTTTGCGTGCGTGCCGTATCAATGTTATGTGCATGGCGTGCGTATCAATGTTGTGCGTGCGTGCATGCGTATCAATGTTGTGCGTGCGTTGAAGGTATTCAATGTTTTTTTGCGTGCGTGCGTATGCACTGTATGTGCATGCGTGGCGTATCAATGTTTGTGCGTGCGTACGTGGCGTATCAAATGTTTGTGCGTGCGTGAGTAATCAATGGTTTTGTGCGTGCGTGCGTAAAATGTAATGTGCATGGCGTGCGTATCAATAGTTTGTGCGTGCGTGCGTATCAATGTTTGTGCGTGCGTGCGTATCAATGTTTGTGCGTGCGTGAGTATATCAATTGTTTTGTGCGTGCGTGCAAGTATCAATGCTTTGTGCGTGCGTGGGGCGTGTAAAATGTTTTGTGCGTGGCGTGGGCGTATCAATGTATGTGGTGGCGTGCATGCGTAATAATCGTTTGTGGCGTGCGTGGGCGATCAATTGTTTGTTGCGGGCGGTGAGTATATCAATGTATGTGCGTGCGTGCGTATCAATGTTTGTGCGTGCGTGAGTATATCAATGTTTGTGCGTGCGTGAGTATCAATGTTTGTGGCGTGCGTGCGTATCAATGTTTGTGCTGGCGTGAGTATCAATGTTTTGTGCGTGGCGTGCGATCATGTATGTACGTGCGTGAGTCATATCAAATGTATGTGCGTGCGTGCGTATCAATGTTTGTGCGTGGCGTGAGTATTCACTTTTTGCGTGCGTGCGTATCAATGTATGTGCATGCGTGGCGTATGCAATGTTTGTGCGTGCGTGCATGCGTATCAATGTTTTGTGCGTGCGTGATATCAATGTTTTTGCGTGCGTGCTGTATCAAATGTATGTGCAATGCGTGGCGTATCATATGTTTGTGCGTGCGTCACGTGCGTATCAATGTTTGTGCGTGCGTGAGTATCATGTTGTGCGTGCGTGAAGTATCAATGTTTTTGCGTGCGTGGCGATCAATGTATGTGCGTGCGTGAGTTGCAATGTTTGTGCGTGCGTGCGTATCAATGTTTGTGCGTGCGTGAGTATGCAAATGTTTTTGCGTGGCGTGCGTAATCAAGTATGTGCATGCGTGGCGTATCAATGTTTGTGCGGTGCGTGCATGCGTATCAGATGTTTGTGCGTGGCGTGAGTATCAATGTTTTTGCGTGCGTGCGTATCATGTATGGTGCATGCGTGCGGGTATCAATGTTTGTGGCGTGCGTACGTGCGTATCAATTGTTTTGTGCGTGCGCTGAAGTATGCATGTTTTTGCGTGCGTGCGTATTACAATGTATGTGCATGCCGTGCGTACCAATGTTTGTGCGTAGCGTGCGTATCAATGTTTGTGCGTGCGTGCGTATCAATGTTTTGTGCGTGCGTGCGTATCAATGTATGTGGCATGCGTGGCGTATCAAATGTTTGTGCGTGCGTGGCGTATCAATTTATGTGCGTGGCGTGCGTATCAATGCCTTTTGCGTGCGTGAGTATATCAAATGTTTGTGGCGTGCGTGAGTATATCAATGTTTGTGCGTGCGTGCGTATCAATTGTATGTGCGTGCGTGCGTATCAATGTTTTTGCGTGGCGTGAGTATATCAATGTTTGTGGGCCGTGCGTGCGTATCAAATGTTTGTGGCGTGCTGGCGTGTAAATGTTTGTGCAGTGCGTGGCGTAGTCAAATGTTTTGTGGCGTGGCGTGCTATGCGTATTCAATGTTTGTGCGTGCGTGAGTATCAATGTTAATGTGCATGCGCTGCGTGTCAATGTATATGCGTGCGGGCGTATCAATCGTATGTGCGTGCGTGCGTATATCAATGTATGTTGCGTGCGTGCGTATCAATGTATGTGCGTGCGTGCGTATATCAATGTATGTTGCGTGCGTGAAGTATCAATGTTTGGTGCGTGCGTGACGTATAACTAATTTATGTGCGTGCGTGCGTAATCACATGTTTTTGCGTGCATGGAGTATATCAATGATTTGTGCGTGCGTGGGTATCAATGTTTGTGCTGGCGTGCGTATCAAATGTTTGTGGCGTGCGTGCGTATCAATGTTTGTGCGTGCGTGCGTATCGTATGTATTGTGCGTCGCGTGCGTGCGTGGCGTGTGTGATCATGGTCAGGAACATGCGGGAATCATTTATCAGAATAAATCGCCATTTTAATCAGTCTCAAGTCCCTCCGAAACACGCCTCCTTCAACGTTATTCTCGGAATCAATATAACTTTATTGCTAGTGATCGATTGGGCAGTGATCGATTCCGTATTCCTAAACTCCTGCTGGGCGAAAAGCCATCGGAGGAGAGGTGTGCACATATTGCCGCCTCGCTAATCCCCACCACCTCGCAGCTCCACCCCGCCAGCCCTCACCTCAGCCCTGCCCAACGCACCCCACCCTATCCACCCGCCCTCACCCAACAGCCCTTCAGGCCCCCAACCCAGCCACACAACACCAACCCC
>NW_014578692.1:59477-61605 GCF_000485595.1 Priapulus caudatus
GAGAGAGAGAGAGAGAGAGAGAGAGAGAGAGAGAGAGAGAGAGAGAGAGAGAGAGAGAGGCTAACAACACAGAGAAACCGCGCGTGTGTTTGCATGCCCCAGGTATGCATTACGGATACATCAAGACTCCGCGGCCCGTGCTGACGACGGTAGCAGCAGCGGCAGCCGCAGTAGCAGCAGCAGCAGCGGTAGCAACAGCAGCGGCAGCGGTAGCAGCAGCAGCGGCAGCGGTAGCACCAGTAGCAGCAGCGGTAGCAACAGCAGCGGCAGCGGTAGCACCAGCAGCAGCAGCGGTAGCACCAGTAGCAGCAGCGGTAGCAACAGCAGCGGCAGCGATAGTAGCAGCAGCGGCAGCGGTAGCACCAGTAGCAGCAGCGGTAGCAACAGCGGTAGCACCAGTAGCAACAGCAGCGGTAGCAACAGCGGTAGCCGCAGTAGCAGCAGCGGTAGCAACAGCAGCGGTAGCAACAGCAGCAGTAGCAGCAGCGGTAGCCCGCGCGCACGCATGGTTCCGTGACGCTGCGACCCCGATGTACGGTGTGCCCGCACGCACGCACGCACGCACGCACGAACGGGGCTCTCAGCTCTCCCCCGCTCGCCCGCTGTACAGCCGCCGGGGCTGGCCGGCCCTCTTGTGCAACACCTGGCTTTGTGCGACAAAAAAAGCTGGATTTATGATGTGTTGTATTGAGTCAGCAGGGTCTCACGCATTTCCGGTCGTAGGCAGGCCCGCGAATAAAGGAATGAAACTCGCGCGCGCGGAGTCGACGCCCTCTTGTGGCCATGTTTGTCCGATCACCTGATTAATCAAAGTTCGACCTCGTTAAAAAATATTCCGACCCTTGAGAGAGAGAGAGACAGCGGCGTGCGGAGCGAGCGGAGAGAGAGACGAGAGAGAGAGAGAGAGAAGAGACGAAGAGAGAGGATAGGAGAGAGATGGATGGAGGGAGAGAGAAGAGGCAGCCCGAGAAGAGAGAGAGACGGATTGGAGAGAGAGAGAGAGATCGGAGGAGTAGGAGACGAGAGAAGGAGAGACGAGAGAAGGGTCGGAGGGGCAATGGGAGAGGCCACAGGGGCGCGCCCCCTCCGCCCAGCGCCGGACCCGGGACACAGAGGGTCCCGGGGTAGATCGTAACAGGAACCGAGACGGCAGGCCTCAAGGAGGGATAGGAGGAGAAAAACGCACTGAAAGAGGATAAAAGAGACGGAGAGAGGAGAGAGAGATGGATGAGAGAGAAAGAGGCAGCGAAGAGCAGGAGAGAAGAGATAGAACACGAGAGAAGAGCAAGAGGAGGAGAGAGAGAGAAGCATGAGGAGAGAGAGAGAGAGAGAGGGGGGAGAGGAGACGATGGGAGAGAAAGACGAGAGAGCGAAGAACCGGCGCACACGCCGAGAAAACCAGTTTTTCGATCAAGGCCGCGAGTTCAGAAAAAAAAAATCAGCCTTAATTCAGGTGTTTCGGAAGACCGATGTGTTATTCTGTCAGTGTAAGTACAGCGGAATGTCTATTTACCTTCGTTTCTCTCGGCGGATGTGCATTTTTTATTTTTCGTGCACGGACGTGAGTCATGATAGCAGTATTACTCTCGCTGTTCGCCCTCCGCCCTTGCTCTCCTCTTCTCTCTCTTCATCTCTCTCTCTCTTCTCTCTCTCTCTCCTCTCTCTCTCTTCATCCTCTCCTTCTCTCTCCTTTCTCTCTCTCTCTCTCTTCTGCTCTCTTTACTTCTCGTCTCATCTCCTATTTCTCATTTTTGCTGCCGCCGCTTCGTCCGTCATCGTGGCTCTCTCCCCTTCACTCTTCTCTCTCTCTCTCTCTCTTTCTTCTTCTCTCTCTCTCTCTCTTCTCTCTCTCTCGCTCTCTCTTCTCTCTCTTACCTGTGGGCGGAGAAAAATGCGGTCAGGTATTTTTTTCGAACGCGAGAGCAAAAAAAAACCGCGCGTCACTTTGCGTTAGAAGAGCGGGAAGTCATCCGTGGCGATGATTAACTGGCGGCTTAGGCAGGTAATACTTTTACCTATAGTCAACATTTCACGATTTACCGCTCTCCTAAGCTGTTTGCAAATGCAAAAAAAATGAGCGTATATATATATATATATATATATATATATATATATATATATATATATA
>NW_014578693.1:0-216 GCF_000485595.1 Priapulus caudatus
CAGCAAGGTATTTTGAAAAAATAGGTACTTATTAGTTAATATTAGTAGGTCTGTACGCCGTGCAAGGCGTACGGTCTTTGATATTCTAAGATTATGTATACATGATTATGCACTCGTGTGTGAAATATGCGATACACAATTAGGGGGCCTAGTAGTGCTGAGAGGGTCTATGTCCCCCGGGTTACTGCCGGAACGGGTACCCTGAGTACGGTCCGG
>NW_014578693.1:4085-5542 GCF_000485595.1 Priapulus caudatus
TGTTGTTTGAAACAAGTTAGCGTTGGCGCCTGATTACCTGATTTCGCACCTCTTTCTTGTTGGGAACGCGCAGTCAAATGGGAGGAACTAGAGTTTATTTTGTCATAAGGTAGTGTGATTATGCATGCCACAAAGTAGTTGCTAGTCTAGTACTGGAGAAATTTCAGCGTTTGGATGCGCATTGTGAGGCTTTAATAGTGGACTCGTTTCTGCAGTTTAGAACTTCGTTCATGATCTAATTGTTGAGATAGAACTGTACTAGGAGTGTCTTAGGCGTTAATTGCCTACGCGTAAAGAATGATGTTAACCGTAGCTGAGTGATTGTTTATAAATATTCACGTAATTCTTAAAGTTTCTAGAACTTAACGTAATTTAGTAAAGTCATTTTTTGTTGTGTTGTTTCAGTGAATCACATTGTCGTTATCGTCGGCACTGTCGTTATCGTCGGCACACTGTCGTTATCGTCGGCACACTGTCGTTATCGTCATCGTCGTCGTCGGTGTTTCGTACACGTTCGTGATCACATAATAAATCTTGGAAGAGACAGATTCTGTTGGTAACGCATCCTTACATCTTTGTTTCGTTGTCTACATCTTACACTGCTACTCCGCCATGTTTGCCGAGCTGCTGTCGCTACCCGGCGCACGAGAGAGCGTGGCGGCAGCCATTCTCACGAGGCAGTTAATCCGTCCGCCAGTATGTGAAATACTGACATAGCGTCCATGCGCACAACGTCACTATTTCACATACGCAGCTTAGAACTATGTAAAACTGTTACGTATCGGTTGGAGCTGTACGTCACTATTCTACGTTGCGTTTGCCAATCTATGTGAACATTCTACATATATGATCTCGTTAGCGTTCGTCGTATCGACGCCACGGTCGCCATTTTCTCTGTTCTGTGAGGTAATTTTAATAATTTTTAGTGAAAGAGTAGACACAACTAACAAAGATTAGAACGTATTTGTAAAGCTGAAAAAAAAATCTGTTGTAGGATGTGTGTTAGCGGTAAGATCTTTGACATTCGATACGTTAGTGTATTTGTCGCAGATAAGTGCACGAGAAACCACTGCCAGCCAGGTTTGATCGGAGGCAGCAAGGTATTTTGAAAAAATAGGTACTTATTAGTTAATATTAGTAGGTCTGTACGCCGTGCAAGGCGTACGGTCTTTGATATTCTAAGACTATATGTATATACATGTTCACGAGGACAGCACGGAACGCGCTACCTCACAGGTATAGGCGCGCTGGTCGGAGTGGCAGCGCGAGCGCGCGAAGAGAGGGAGAGAAAGAGAGCGACAGAGAGAGGTAAGAGTGGGTGTGTGAGAAAGAGAGAGACCTACCGTCACGCTACGCCGCCAGCGGTTACTATATATATATATACATATATACTTATATTATATACATATATACTATATAATAGACATATACTTATATTATTATAGCAGACCAACGCT
>NW_014578693.1:5567-11909 GCF_000485595.1 Priapulus caudatus
GATGAGCGAGGGGAGCGACAGGAAAGGTGGGAGTTGGTCTGTGAGAAAAAAGAAAGAGCGCGCGACAGAGAGAGCCGATCAGAGAAGAGGTGGGTGGGTGGTGTGAGAAAGAGAGAGAAAGAAGAGCGCAGGGGAGCGACAGAGAGAGGCTGAGAGTTGTCTGTGCAGAAAAAGAGAGGAGAGCGCGCGACACGAGAGACGCGCGACAGAAGAGAGAGCGACAGAATGAGAGGTGGGAGTGGGTGTGTGAGAAAAAGAGAGAGCGCGCGACAGAGAGAGCGACAGAGAGAGGTGGGAGTGGGTGTGTGAGAAAGAGAGAGAGAGCGAGGGGAGCGACAGAGAGAGGTGGGAGTTGGTCTGTGAGAAAAAGGAGAGCAGCGCGCGGACTGAGCGAACTGAGCACGAAGGAACAAGAGAGAGGTGGGAGTGGGTGTGGTGATTAAAGAAGGAGCGCGCGGAGCAGAGAGAGCGACAGAGAGAGGTGGGAGTGGGTGTGTGAGAAGAGAGAGAGCGAGAGGGAGCGACAGAGAGAGGTGGGAGTTGGTGTGTGAGAAAAAGAGAGAGCGCGCGACAGAGAGAGCGACAGAGAGAGGCTGAGAAGTGGGTATGCTGAGAAAGAAAGGGAGGCGAGAGGGAGCGACACGAGAGACGGTGGGGTTGGTGGTGGAAAACTGAGAGAGCGCCGCGACAGGAGGTTTGTGAGAGGAAGCGACAGAGAGAGGTGGAGTGATGGTGTTGGTGTGTAGAAAGAGAGAGAGCGTAGGAGGGGCCGACAGAGAGAGGTGGGAGTTGGTGTGTGAGAAAAAAGAGAGCGCGGGTACAGAGAGAGCGAAGAGAGAGGTGGGAGTTGGTGTGGGAGAAAAAGAGAGGCGCGCGCAGAAGAGAGCGACAGAGAGAGGTGGGAAGTGTGGTGTGTGAGAAAGAGAGAGAGGGAGAGGAGCGACATGAGAGAGGTGGGAGTTGGTATGTGGGGAGAAAAAAGAGGGCGCGCGACAGAGAGAAGCGACAGAGAGAGGTGGAGGGGCCTGGTGTGAGAAAGAGGCAGGAGAGCAGAGGGAGCGACAGAGAAGAGGTTGGGAGTTGGTGTGGGAGAAAAAGAGAGCCAGGGCGCGCGACAGAGAGAGCGAACAGACGAGAGCGACAAGAAAGAGTGTGGGATTGGGTGTGTGAGAGGAGAGAGAGAGCGAGAGGTCCGGCGCAGAGAGAGGTGGGAGTGGGTCTGTGAGAAAAAGAGAGGCGAGAGGAAGCGACGCAGAGAGAGGTGGGAGTGGTGCCTGTGCGAAAAAGAGATGAGGCGCCGCGACAGAGAGAGCGACAGAGAGAGCGACAGAGAGAGGTGGGAGTGGGTGTGTGAGAAAGAGAGAGAGCGAGAGGGAGCGACAGAGAGAGGTGGGAGTGGGTCTGTGAGAAAAAACGAGGAGAGCGAGGTATGGAGAGACGACAGAGAGAGGTGGGAGTTGGTGTGTGAGGAAAAGAGAGAGCGCGCGACAGAGAGAGCGACAGAGAGAGCGACAGAAAGAGGTGGGAGTGGGTGTGTGAGAAAGAGAGAGAGCGAGAGGGAGCGACAGAGAGAGGTGGGAGTTGAGTGTTGAGAAAAAGAGGCGCGCGAAGACGAGAGGGTGGGGAGGTTGCGTGTGTGAGGCAAAAGAGAGAGCGCGCGACAGAAGAGAGCCGGCAGAAGAGAGCGACAAGAAAGGGTGGGAGTGGGGTGTGTGAGAAAGAGAGGAAGCGAGAGGAAAGCTGACAGAGAGAGGGGGGGTTGTGTGTGTGAGAAAAAGATAGAGCGCGCGACAGAGAGAGCGACCAGAAAGAGCGACAGAGAGAGGTCTGGAGTGGCGTGTGTGAGAAAGAAGAGAGAGAGCAGAGAGAGAGAGAGAGAGAGAGAGAGATAATAATATAGGCGTGTTATGAGGACAGTAGAAATATGAGAAGGAGAGAGTTGAAGCGAGACAGCAGGAGGGGAACGGCGGTGTGGGCGATACACAGAGAAGTGTGAACGTCTGTATAAGAGAGACGGGGGAGGTAAGAGGGGCGGTGTGGGAGAAAAAAGATAAATGAGAGGTGTGTGAGAGAAACGAGAGAAAATTATCAACTATAATTTCAAGCTATAAACAAATCGTATTTTTATTTGTTATATTGCCGTCCGGTTACTAGCGACGGTTTCGACACCTGCCTTTAATTGATCTGCTTCATCAACATTTCTTCGGAATGCGTCATTAGATGGCCAGTAAATGAGAACGTGTGCATGTTTTATAGCTAATGCTCTGAACTCGCTGGCCGCGTTAATACGGCCTAGTGTTTAAATTGCCATGAGCGGCGTAATTCTCTTGCGCTTCTCGCCTTGTTGCCTCAGCTATATACAGCGCTACTCACCCTTCAACACTGTGTTCGCCTTCTAAAGTAACAGCTAAATAGATAGAACCTGTACAAGTAGTCTATCTATCTATAGACGATAGACGAGCAGCCCGGTCTACGCGATTAGGAATGAATAGGCGGCGGGCGTATTTCAACCTATTTAATTGCGATGCGATCCGCTACAAAACGCGCTTTGGGGGGGATTAAATTCATCATTTCACGTTTGGTTGCCGGCGATAGGGGAGAATTCTTTGCAGTAGCCGCATGCCCGAATTTCATCGCTATCCATCGATTTCATCGGAGTATTTGAGTTAGTCATCGCGTATGGCGTATGATGGGGGGATCACAAAAGATCCCAAGGCATCTCACAAGATCTTAAAAGATCCGATGATCTTCATTACGATGTGAGTGAGTGAGTGCGATGAGTGGAGCGGTTAGTGAGGTGTGAGCGAGCGAGTGAGTGAGTGAGGACTGGGGCGCAGGGTTGTCAAGGGAAGGTGTGAGTAAGTGAGTGACGTGAGTGAGTAGTGATGTGAGTGAGTGAGTGAGTGAGTGAGTGAGATGAGTGAGTGAGTGATGCATGAGGTGACGTGCATAAGTGAGTGATGAATGGAGTGCGTGACGTGATGTGGAGCGAGCGACTGTGAGTGAGTGAGTGAGGTGACAGTGAGTGATGTGGTGAGTGTAGTGAGTTGAGTGAGTGAGTGACTCGTTCAAAATCCATTAAACAGCATGGATTCAGACGCCTAGACGGCCTCACGCCATTCGTACGATCCCGCCGCGTAATTTCGCGAGTTGAACATCGACCAGCTTCTGTCGGGAGCTGCCTGGTTCTAATGACACGAGGCTTGCCTACGCAGCTTACCCGCCGACACCGCAGCCGGCGATTGATTATAGCTAGACTAGTCGGAGAATGAATGTCGCCAACAAGAGCGACACGTCATACAAGTGTTGTTGTAGGGCCAGGTCTTATTTACGCAGGGGGCGCTTCTAGCCCGTCGTGGGGCGTGCGTCTAATTTCGCTCCTCTGATATTATTGTAATAACGTAAGACTTTGGTAGCCCACCGCGCACCTAACCCAGCTGGTTTCATCTGAAGGGTTAGACGCGAAAAAGGACGACGAGTGGACGGTGAGAGAAATAGATCGGGGTTTTGGTAAGCTGTTCGTAAGCTATACGTCTGTTATACTACGTTCTATCGCTTTATTACCTCAGTTTACTGCACAGCCGATATCGCGGTGTAATTGCGAATCCGTTTATTAAACTGCCACATGATACTAGTATATTTTAATATCGCTTCCAGGAGATAAACGCATAAGAGATGCACATGGGAAATTTTGGCTGCGAGCGGTATGTATTGCCATTTTCACAAATGTGTTAGTTCGGATATTGAATATGGTCGACTATGCTGGACATAAATACGTACGTCCGCGCTCAACGCCACTGCGCGATATGAGTAATTATGTATGCCTACGATATAATATTATCAAATCCATTAAAACGCGTGCGGCCTGTCGTACGATAATGTATATTTCGTCCCAGTTCGTGACCTCGAAGAAAATAAATTGGCCTTGCGTTACTTGCCCTCAAAACTCTCCGTTATCTGATTGCCCTCTTATTTACTATCCTGTCGTTCTGGGGGGGGGGGGTAATTCCCTTAACTAAACAGTGGCGATCGTTTGTTCATTTGGCGTCATAGGTTCGTCGTTGCTTGCGTGGACAATACGAGGGTTTGCATGTGCAGGTTTAGAGGTCTACGCCATCTCGCGCACTGCCTCTCTACGCTCCTCTCCATGCATCGATTCCGAGCAGTTTTCTGCTGCTGCTGTGCTGTGCTGCTGCTGCTTGCTGCTGTTACTGGTGCTGCTGCTGATGCTGCTGCTTGCTGCTGCTGTTGCCTGCCGTGGTTACTGGTGTGCTGCTGCTGCCTGTGCTGCTGCTGCTGCTGCTAGTTATGGTCTGCTGCCTGCTGCTGCTGCTGTGTGCTGCCTGCTGTTGCTGCTGCGGAGCCCCGTTATGGCGTCGTCACCGCGGTGCACGGAGGGGGTGGCGGCTCTCTGACTCTCCTGCGCCTGTCAGCCTTGCGGCTCTCAGCCTCTCACACAAAAAAACAGCAGCTGGCATAGCCTCATCCTTTCATTCTTAGGCACTTTGGGCTGTCCTTGTCTACCCAGTCCGGTTACTCTTCGTCGGTATAAACGTAGAAAAACCCCAATCAGTCGAATCAATGACAGCGTTGCGATTATTCGAAGATGACGCATTACTGCATGGACGTGGATGCTTTAATGGACTGGTCAAGCAAAGTCACATTAATGTGATGCAAACTATTCGATGAACTCACGTTGTATTCATCTTTACGTATAAACTTAGACGTGCTTACCGGTCTCCTCCTTCTAAACATTTGCAATTCGCAAATGCTTTTAACTGTAGTGTTTCAATTATAGATAGCCGACCCACAGCCCTGTTACTTTCGCATAGAGCTTCTGCGGCTAATTCATGAACAATAATGAGGCTTTAATCGTGCGTGTGCATTATTCGCGTAACCCGGCACGTATCTTTATTGATATCTGAAAATCTCTCTTTAGAATCCCACGGCCTGTGTCGGCCAGCAAGCTGCGGCGCGTGCGTGCGTGCGCGGCATCCGGAGTTACGTACATGCGTTTGTGCGTGCGGTGCATCCGGACGCTAACGTACATGCGTTTGTGGTACGTGCGGTGCGGCGTCGTGCGTGTGTTGTGCGTGCCTCGGTGCGTGGTTCGTGTGTACTGTGTGGTGATGTGTGTGTGTGTAGTGAACGTCTATCACTCCTGTCAACGCAACCGAAACTAGAACACAAGGCCTTGACCACACGCGGGCCACGCAATGCATATAATTATAAACCGCCGCTCTGGACAGCGAGAGACAGACACCGACCCGGCTCGTCACCAGCTGCCTCTGCCAGCTCCATAGATATGTTGTTCAGGTTTTAGCGTGGTTTATTTATAGAATGGTACGTAATTTTCGGAATAATTAACGAAATTTTCGAAAACAATTGAAATGTCAAGATTACGAACAGTTCGAATTGGATGCTGTCGTCGTCGTCTTGAATCACACCTAGAACACGGAGGCTCTAGCCAGTGTCCGCACTCCGTCTGGGGATTTCCCGGCCGAGCCCACGCCCGCAGTCGGAGGCCTTCGTCTTCACAGCGGCATCTCCCGAGTCGCGTTGTACTGCTTCTCTTCGGCAAGGAGGACGCCATGATGCTTTTTTTGTTAAGTTAATCCCTGCCCGTGCCTATGTGGCTCATGTATCTCCGTTTTCCTTAACCCGAAGCCCCACAGCTGCTTTCACAGTAAATGCTACAGTAGGGGGGGTTAGTCCACTGTTAGCACTGCGAGTTAACTTGCCACACCCTATCTCTATTTGCTGACTGCTACACAGAGAAGCGGTGTGTACCATTTTTCACGTCTTTTGTATTATGACCCGGTCGGGAGTAGAACCCCCCGACCTTCCGCATGCGCGGCGAGCACTCTGTTGTGACACAGCGCTGCTGTTGTCGTAGCGGGCAGAGCATGTTGCGCGCTTTACCAAGGATCAGAGATCCACTGTTCTCCCGCATCTAAATTTGAAATGCGTATCGCTCGATGTACCAATAAGGTATGAGGATAGCAATGAACTGACTTGACCTGATCATGCACTAGCCGCAGCGACCACAGTGCGTCGATGCGTGCCACTGCCATCACTACAATGCTATACACGGCACCGCTAGGCCGCGCAGTCATCTATATCTGTTGGCGATAATTTGCCATGAGCGTTCGAAGCTCTTACGGGAGGGAGATCGAGCGATACTTCTCGACGTCGCCCTCAGGTCCCAAGCGACGCCACCGCTAGTGAGTGAGTGTTTGAGTTTGTGCGTGAGTGAGTGAGTGAGTGAGTGAGTGAGTGAGTGAGTGAGTGAGTGAGTGAGTGAGTGAGTGAGTGAGTGAGTGAGTGAGTGAGTGAGTGAGT
>NW_014578693.1:14359-19823 GCF_000485595.1 Priapulus caudatus
GAGAGAGAGAGAGAGAGAGAGAGAGAGAGAGAGAGAGAGAGAGAGAGAGAGAGAGAGAGATAATAATAGGCGTGTTAGTGAGACAGAGAAATATGAGAAGGAGCGAGTGAGCGAGACAGCGAGGGGAACGAGGGGTGTGGGCGATACACAGAGAAAAGTGAACGTTGTATAAGAGAGACGGGGAGAGGTAAGAGGGGGTGTGGGAGAAAAAGATAAATGAGAGGTGTGTGAGAGAAACGGAGAGAAAAATTATCAACTATAATTTTCAAGCTATAACAAATCGATATTTTTATTTTGTTATATGCCGTCGGGTTAACTAAAGCGACGGTTTCGGCACCTGCCTTTAATTGATCTGCTTCATCAATTTCTCGGAATGGTCATTAGATGGCAGTAAATGAGAACGTGATGCATGTTTTATAGCTATGCTCTGAACTCGCTTGGCCGGTTAATACGGCTAGTGCTAAATTGCCATGAGCGGCGTAATTCTCTGCGCTCTCGCCTTGTGCCTCAGCTATATACAGCGCTACTCACCCCTCAACACTGTTCGCTTCTAAATAACAGCTAAATAGTAGAACCTGTACAAGTAGTCTATCTATCTATAGACGATAGACGAGCATGCCGGTCTACGCGATTGGAATGAATAGGCGCGGGCGCTCTTTCAACCTATTAATTGCGATGCGATCAGCTACAAGCGCTTGATTAATTCACATTCACTGGTTGCCGGCGATAGGGGAGACAGCTAGGTTGCAGTAGCCGCATGCCGAATTTCATCGCTATACCATCGATTTCATCGGAGTATGCAGTAGTCATCCGTCATGCGTAGATGGGGTAATCACAAAAGATCTCCAAGCATCTCCAAAGATCTCTAAAGATCACGATTGATCTTATTACGATGTGAGTGAGTGAGTGCATGAGTGAGCGAGAGAGTGAGTGAGCGAGCGAGCGAGTAAGTGAGTGAGTGAGTAAGTGAGTGAGTGAGTGAGTGAGTGAGTGAGTGAGTGAGTGAGTGAGTGCATGAGTGAGTGCATGAGTGAGTGCATGAGTGAGTGCATGAGTGAGTGAGTGAGCGAGCGAGCGAGTGAGTGAGTGAGTGAGTGAGTGACTCGTTCAAAATCCATTAAAACAGCATGGATTCAGACGCCTACGCCTCACGCATTCGTACGTCCCGACCGCGTATTTCGCGATGTTTGAACATCGCCAGCTTCTGTCGGGAGCTGCTGGTTATAATGAACACCGAGGCTTGCCTACGCAGCTACCCCCGAACACCCCGAGCCGGCGATTGATTAAGCTAGCTAGCTCGGAGAATGAATGTCGCAACAAGCAGCGACACAGTCATACAAGTGTTGTATTGTAGGGCAGCGTCTTAATTACCCAGGGGAGTCTTAATTACCCAGGGGCGCTTCTAGCCCGTCGTAGGGCGTGCGTCTAATTTCGCTCCTCGATATTATTGTAATAACGTAAGACTTCGTAGCCCACCGCGCAACCTAACCACCTAAACCCAGCTGGTCATTGAAGGGTTAGACCGAAAAAGGGCGAGTGACGGTGAGAGAAATAGATCGGGAGTTTGGTAAGCTGTTGTAAGCTATACGTCTGTTATACTACGTTCTAATCGCTTTATACCTCGTTTACATGCACAGCCGTATCGCGGTGTATTGCGAATCCGTATTATTAAACTGCCAACATATACTAGTATATTTAAACATCGCCCCAGGAGATAATACGCATAGAGAGATGCACATGGGAAATTTTGGCTGCGAGCGGATGTATTGCCATTTCACAAATGTGTTTAGTTCGCGTATAATATGTCGACTATGCTGACATAAATACGTACGTCCGCTCACGCCACTGCGATATGAGATAATTATGATATGCCTACCGCATATAATAATTATCAAATCCATTAAAAACGCGTGCGCCTGTCTGTACGATAATTATATTCGTCCCAGTTCGTTGACCGGTTAACGGTTGACGGTTTAAGGCTACGCCATCTCGGGCCACCTGCTCCTCTAAGCTCCCCCTCCATGCATCGATTCCAGCAGTTTACTGCTGCTGCTGCTGCTGCTGTTACTGGTGCTGCTGCTGCTGCTGCTGCTGCTGCTGCTGTTGCTGCTGCGGAGCCCCGTATGGCGTCGTCACGCGTGCACGGGGGGTGGCGAGCTCTCTACTCTCCTGCGCTGTCCCATGCCTGGGCTCTCAGCCTCTCACACAGCAGCAGTGGCATAGCCTCATCCTTCATTCTAGCACCTTGGCTGTCCTTGTCTACCCAGTCGGTACTCTTCGTCGGTAAACGTAGAAAAACCCAATCAGGTCGAAATCATGAAGGTTGCGATATATCGGAAAGATGACGCATTACTGACATGGACGTGGATGCTTTAATTACTGTCAAGCAAAGTCACATTAATGTGATGCAACTATTCGATGAAACATCACGTTTATTCATTTTACGTATAAACTAGACGTGTTTACAGGTCTCCTCCTTTAACATTTGCAATTGCAAATGCTTTTAACTGTAGTGTTCAATTAAATAGCGACCCACAGCCGCTGTTACTTTCGCATAGAGTTCTGCGAGCTAATCATGAACAATAATAAGCTGTATTGTGCACGTGTGCATATCCGCGTAAACCCCGGCACGTTTTATTGAATCCTGAAATCTCTCTTTAGAACTCACGGCTAGTGTCGGCCAGCACTGCGGCGCGTGCGTGCGTGCGCGTGCATCCGGACGTACGTACATGCGTTTGTGCGTGCGCGTGCATCCGGACGTACGTACATGCGTTTGTGCGTACGTGCGTGCGCGCGTACGTGCGTGTGTGTGCGTGCGTGCGTGGATTCGTGTGTACTGTGTATGTGTGTGTGTGTTTGTGCGTGCGTGCGTGCTGTGTGTGTGCGTGCGTACTGTGTACGCAGCGATGCCGACGTCTACTGATTTCATCAGAAACCCATTCACACATTCTAGACTCAGCGCTCTGTGACTATTTCTGCAATATGAATGCTAAGTGAACGCATTGAAATGTGGTGAGGCGGATCGCCCCGCTGCTGCCTATACCGTCTTACTGTAATACGCAGCGTCGATGCTTCGAAATATCGGGAAACATTCTCCTTCTACCGAACACACGCAGCGCCGTCCATCAGCCAATTAGAGCCGGGATTTAAGTCACGTGCTCCTGATTTTTAAGGCTTCGGCGATTTTTGTACAGAATCGAACTTTTCAGTGCAATGGCATTTTATCAAGCGACGCTACGTCTTCTTAAGTGGCTGTTTTCGCTGCGGTGTCCTATAGGGCGTGGCATGGCTGCAGAAGAAGATTACTGTAATTCTATACGCATGGTGAGAGCCGGCCATGCACCTGTCTTGTATAATGCAAGTCTTTAGAGATAATGTGGCCACGCGTATAATGGGGAGCACTATAGTTGTATAATAACGTAAATATCGAATTATTTAACCTAGTATAGAACTTAGCGACACGGGTCGTTTAACGTTAGCAGATAGCGTCATAGCTATATTTTTAGTTAAACAGCTCAAGGTAACAACAAGCAAAGGTCATCACAAACTCCCCCCCCTCACCCCACCCCCGACGGCCCCGAGAGAAAGATGTAGACGGCGCAGCGGGATGCCTAGCCGAAGTCGCACCGATCGGTGTTACGACCCGCGCCCAGGGTTACGACTGCTACGAGTCTTATGACGATCATCAAGCCGCGCAAGCCGCGCGCGTGACACAACAAAAGAAGAGAAATATGCGACGACGAAAGAGCGAAAGTAATCACCTACGCAAGGCTGAAAGAAATGGAGTGACACAGCGGGACCTCTACTCAACACCGAGGTGTCGCACAAGTTTTACAACCCAACCAGGGTTAAGACTGTGCGATATCTTTACCATTGTCAAGCCGAGCACACCGCGTGCACGTGCATGGCATCAGCGGTATGGCACAAGGCGGCACTATGACATTTTAGTACCCATAGAAGGCTGCTCTTCGAGCGCTTCAAGATTCTTCTATCGATGCGTCCACCATATCTGCAAGGACTCCGTCTGCCGTTCTCACGCTCCTTCAGTTCTCCTTCAGCTCAGTTCAGCTTCCTTCAGTTCTCCGTTCTCACGCTCCTTCAGTTCTCCTTCAGTTGTCCATAAAATTCTGGAGAAGGACACAGTATTGCACCATCGCATGCAATAAGGCCTTGAGGACACTTGGGCTATGCATTCCTCCAGTTGCATAAATACCGAACAGTTTCGACAGAAAGGAAGACACAGTTCCCGGCGCTAACGCTGTCAGCACCGCACTGCTCTCACCTGCTGCTCGCTGCCACCGTTGCCGCCGGACGCCGCCGCTTGCTAACCCTTGTTGTTGCCCCGTTGTTGCCCCGTTGTTGCTTAACCTAACCTAACCCTAACCCTAACCCGGAGGACCTGCCTGCTGCTCTTAGGTCGTAAGATATGAACCATTTGTAACGCGTATTTGATTATTGGCCTGCGTATAGCCGCCTATGTATTGTATGTAATTGTCACTACGATGTTCATTATAAAGAATAGAGAACCGTAGTAATTCTGTGGTTATAGCATTATACTGTCTGTGGCTTAAGTGCAATAGCACACGTATCTGTTGTACAAACGAACCTGCTCACACTACACGATCACACGTGCCTGTTATACGTAACACATGCACGGTCTTCTCTATATAGTAGGGCCTACTAAATACTCACAAGCGTTGAGCTGCAAGCTTTCCTAAGAAATCCATACGAGATGTCCATTTATTGGAGAAGAATTATTTACATTATCAAATAATAATAATAAGAATAATATAAATAATAATAATAATTAATTATTCACCACAGACACACGACAATGTCTTTTTGCCGAAACATCATTCTCTTTACTGCACTGAGCTACAAATACCTGCGCGCAGGTCGCCATGCACATTGACAAAATTGACTGCTATGCTCTCACTAGAACCAACATCGGGAAAAATATTTCCAGCGTTCGTGTGCCACCTGTAGTCACGCCTGTAGCTGCGGCCCTCCCTAGCTCCCGTAGCTACTAAACGCATTTAAATTGACTACGTCACGGATTTTCTATGGTAAAACTTGTTAAAAAAAAATTCCATTTTTTTACATTAAAAGTAAGAACTAACGGGACTAAACGTATCGTCAAATTCTTACCTGATAAGATTGTTTCTCGACTAGTTAAAAAATTCAAAAAAAGGGAAGCAGAATTACTTATATTTGTGAAAAAGTAGAAATATATTTATTTATTTTTTACTATTACGGTGACGTAATCACTTTAAGGCTATATATATATTTACGAGAATTATCTAGTGTTCCCCACTTGTATGACCGATTAATTACCTACCGTTATTGCTTGAGTAACAGCAACTGTCTAGGGTAACTGATAAAATGCATTAGAACTTTCGTATTCACCAAAACATGGAAGTTCGATTATGATGTATCGACTCATGCGACCTTTTCTTGTAATCTT
>NW_014578693.1:19848-28839 GCF_000485595.1 Priapulus caudatus
ATTTCGTATATATTTAGCATTATATTTTATTGAAACGCCTGCACGGTGCCTGTGGTTACCTGTGAGTTACATTGTGTTACCTGTGCGTAATTCTTATACCTTCCCTCTATTACCAGTAGCGCGGATATTATCAGTTACTCGGAAAACACAGCAGCCGTGTATAATATTATGCCGTATATATAGCATCGCAGCCCGCATGCGCAGTTTAAAAAATTTCTTAACAATTGCAATATTTCGATCGATAAGTCGGGCAGCGCGAGCGGCGGCGGCGGCGGCCGCCGCGAGCCGTAAGTCGGCAGGCACGCGTGAATAGGTTACGACAGGTGGAGCGCAGTACACGTGCAGGCAATTATTACGCCGCTCAACAGCTACTTCAAGAAATGCGAAAGATCAATGCCAACTGATACCCGTATCGCGCAGGGTTTCTTAATTCAAGTAGTAAGTATGCATGTTAATAATTGTATAGTGGGCGCTGTGCGCACGTGACGTCGGTTACGAGGCGCACGGCGCACCGGTGAGAATTCTAGCCATGGTTTCCTATAACGCCACAAAGCGTCGTGTCGCGCGAAGGTTCTACAACAGGACAGGAAGACTGCAAACCAGCGCATGCGGCGAGGCAATTTAAGCAGAGACATCGTTGTGCCTATATTCGTGATCGCGTGAATCGCACTCGCCTCTACCGATGTATCCACGGGCATCTTGGGACAGAGTCAGCTAAAAACTGAAAATAATAATGACGCACATTCACAATACTACTACTCTCATTACACTTCCACTGTTGCTGTCACTGTATATCAACTTGTCTTTCACAAAACTAAATGCAGCAAGCCGCTCCCGCCGCCGCTATAGATTACTATATTCACTGGACAATGGCGCACAGACACTCAGCGGCCTATATGTTTCTGCATTAGCTTTTGTGAAAGCAAGTTAGATATAGGCCTACAGTGACACAACAGCTGGAAATGTAATGAGATGGTAGTTATTTGTGAATGTGCGTTCATATTATTTTCAGTTTTTACTGACTCTGTCCCAAGTGCCTGTGGATGTATCCCCCTCCCTCTGACACAGGCCTGGGCAGCGGGGCGATATGCTACAGGGGTGAACGTAGAACTATAATTACATGCGCTATAACGCGATCAAGTGGAAATTATTGCGTGCGGCACGACACACGTGTAGCGAGTGATGCTCAGGGTGATGATAAACTGGATTACTTTGTTATATCTGGTCTTATATTTTAACGAAACAGGGCAGAAGAGCGAACATATAGCAGGTATTCTGCGGGGTGCGATCTGTACGCGCGCTACAGCTGTTACGTGCGCGCCCCCCTGCAATTCTGCGCCTTACTGCGGTATCGCTCCATAGCAACTGCAGCTATATTGAATGTCAGGGCTTCCTAGACATCAATGTTGAAATGTTTATAGTGGGGCGAGTCGCGGCTTCTATAAATATCAAGAGCTATAATGTACACACATACATACGCACGCACGCACGCACTCACGTACGTCTGTCCGCCCGCCTGTCCGTCCGCCTGTCCGCCCGCCTGTCCGCCCGCCTGTCCGTCCGCCTGTCCGCCCGCCTGTCCGTCCTTATAGCTAAAGCGCTAAATGCAGCCATATACTTCCTCTAAAGCTGCTAGCTATTTTAAGAAACACTGGTAAAGGTGCGTATGGTAACGAAACGAAGGAAAGGAATGAATATAATTAAAAGGAATGACCTAATTAATTAATTAATACTCATGACTATGATAAGTTTGTTCGTTCGTGTTGACAGCACGGTAGAAATTACTGATATATCGCTGCTCCTTATATTACACCAGGCGCAGCAGTTACACGGGCGACTGGCAAAGAACAGATACGATTTTGGGGGCTGATGCCCATAAATGCAACTAGAGACCATACTGCTACATCAACCGAGGATCCTACCACCGAAGGTATACGTAGCTACTGTTATTGGCGTGAAGCTATGAAATCACGGGCTGATATAATCTAGAGTGAATAATACCTTAAGGTATTATTAATAAGGTAAATAAGGTAATATAAGGTTATATTATATATAAGGGGTTAGGTAATATATATATAAAGTAATATAAGGTAATATATAAGATATATAAGGTGATATATAATATAAGGTAATATAAGGTAAAATAAGGTAAATAAGGTAAATAAGGTATTATTAGCTCTTGATATAATCTAGAGTGAATAATAATAGATC
The DNA here is from genome assembly GCF_000485595.1 of Priapulus caudatus. Classification (NCBI taxonomy): domain Eukaryota; kingdom Metazoa; phylum Priapulida; class Priapulimorpha; order Priapulimorphida; family Priapulidae; genus Priapulus; species Priapulus caudatus. Next base: position 22,060 of record NW_014578693.1, read on the forward strand.
TATCTATTTATCTATTATTATTCACTCTTGATATTATTCTGAGATTCGTGCGCATTTTTCGATCAATGCGTGATACTGGTGAAGATCATTCACCATGGCTTCGTATTTTATCATGACATATGTACCACTGCGACTTATTTATACACAGCAAGACAGCAAATGCTCCGACACTACGACACACATGGATAAAGGTAACAGTGCATCTAGAGTTAATATCTACGAAACTGTTTGCATGAAACAATAAGATTGTTCTCACTGTGCATTTCAGATGTGTTGCTTTTGAGGTACACGCGTGATACCCGCGAAATCACCCCGCTGCAGAATGAAGCGATTATTGAAGACCCAGTGGCCGCCAACAACGAATCGTTTGACAATGTTGGTAGTGGTGACACGCCAACGCTGCTGGAAGACACGCTCACGCTGCAGTCTGCTCAGGGTGATGCTGTGAGCTGGCAGTATGACTCCACTGTGAATAACACTACACGAAACTCGAGTGATTTGAGGCCTTCAGCGCCAGAAATGGAATATATGCCTTTCTCAGTAACAACAGAACACACACATTCACCATCAGTGATGGAATATGCATCGTCACAATCAGTAACTGATTACATGCCGTCATCTCCAGCAATTGAGCACATGCACTCAGTGTATGGTAATGGGGATCTTATGGCTTCACCACTAGAGGAAGAATATGTGCCTTATTCGGCACCAAACGAATATACAGAATACAGATATTCATCCCCATCGACAGACTACATGCTTGCCTCACCAACAACAACGGAACACCAGTATTCATCAGTGGTGCCTGATTATATACATACGGAATATCTGCTCTCTCATTCTGCATCAATAATGGAATTCAGGCCATCACCAACAACGGAATACATGCCCTCACCACCACAAACAATTGAATACATATATTCGTCACCCAAAAGTGAATACATACATTCATCATATGACATTAAAGACCTGATGCCATCATCATCATTATTTGAATACATGCCTTCTGCTTCCCCAACAGCCATGCACATTGACAAAATTGACTGCTATGCTCTCACTAGAACCCACATCGGGAAAAATATTTCAGCGTTCGTGTGGGCACCTGTAGTCACGCCTGGTAGCTGCGGGCCCTCCCAGTTCCCGTAGCTACTAAACGCATTTAAATTGACTACGTCACGGATTTTCTATGGTAAAACTTGTTTAAAAAAAATTCAATTTTTTTACATTAAAAGTAAGAACTAACGGGACTAAACGTATCGTCAAATTCTTACCTGATAAGATTGTTTCTCGACTAGTTAAAAAATTCAAAAAAAGGGAACAGAATTACTTATATTTTGTGAAAAAGTAGAAATATTATTTATTTATTTTTTACTATTTACGGTGACGTAATCACTTTAAGGCTATATATATATTTACGAGAATTATCTAGTGTTTTCCCCACTTGTATGACCGATTAATTACCTACCGTTATTGCTTGAGTAACAGCAACTGTCTAGGGTAACGATAAAATGCATTAGAACCTTCGTATTCACCAAAACATGGAAGTTCGATTATGATGTATCGACTCATCGAGCCTTTTCTTGTAATCTTGGACCAGTTAGTAGCGATACTAGTGCCAGCTATCGTCCATATACTTACACGTCTCTCGTTACACAATCTCGTCTGCACCGACAAATTGCAAGTCGACACATCGTTCACATCATTGACACAAGTTGTGTTCGTATCCAATTTCCTATGCTATATAGGCTAACTGCATAAAATTTTAGTGTTTTTCAAGTTAGTGTAATCAGTGACACAGTTGTGTATGCGACGAAACAGTGTGAGTATTTTTAATGAATTTCTGTTCGATCCTTATACAGGCCTGCTGCCTATGGACGCCCTTTACTGTTGTACAACATCGCATTACCTACCCTGCAGCGTGGCCGCGTGCTGCGTCCGCGGCGCGGAGCGCGTCACTTAGTGTCACTTAGTGTCATTTAGTCAAGCGCGTCACTTAGTCGATTAGTCAGCTCTCCTCACACCAGCGGTTCCCCCACCTGCGCGACGTCACACCGGCGAGCTGACGTCACGCACCGCACTCTGACGTCACGCACCGCGCTCTGTGCTGACGTCACGCACGGCGACTTGTCGTGCATCTCCCGTCGACGTGAAGATAGTTGCGGATAGATAGCGCGACGCGTTGCTGCATGGCGACTGGAAACATTGACGCAACACTTTACGAACTAGATCAGGATTTTGTATAGCTCGCTGGAGGGGCCTACTCATCTACCACGCAGTACATCACGCATAGATGTAAATAAAATAACAAGAAGAGATAGCAAGAAATACCAAGGTATAGTATTATTCATTCACAACTATGACATTGCGCCGGATCCAGATCACGACCACAGTCCTTCTATTTATCAGATTACGGTGTAATCTGACCATTGTCGGAGTAGGTATTCCTGTAATTAGTACAGAGAGAGAGAGAGGGCTATCGGTGGACAGTCACGCAGCTGTCCACCTAGACGTAGATGCTGTCGTACATATTTATTTCTATGGCTGCCTGAGCTTCTAAATCACTAGATACAATAATGTAACCCAAACCAAAGAGGATAGGGTCCTATCCTCTTGGGTTTGGGTTACATTATTGTATCTACTAAATCACGTAATTTAACGTTTCAAACTTTGCCCTTTCGACCCGATAGATGGCGCTGCGCAATCAAGCAACGATATCTCTGCCAGGCATTTACGGGGGCTACTCGTGCACAGTTGCCACGGACGCCGAACGCCTAATGGGAGCCTTAATTATGCCTAGGCATCATAGACGTGGAAGCTATAAGACGTCAGTACGTGAGGACGACTGTTTATTGGTCTTCTACTATCTCAGAAAATGTAGCACGAAAAATGCATTTACCAGTCAGCGAATACCGATGTAGGGGCCTATATCTATCTATCTGGCCACGCAGAATTTATATTCGGGCTATCTAACGCGGCACATCAGTGCATGACATTTTAGGCTCATGTAGAACTAGCCGATCCCGCACTCGCCGCTTCGAGTGTGCTGTGTCGCCATTGTAGTGATATATATAATATAGCCTGTATGGCTACACAGCACACTCAAAGCGGCGAGTGCGGGAGTGGCTAGTTCTGCATTAGTTTTTGTGAAAGTAAGTTGATATACAGTGACACAACAGTGGAAGTGTACTTGAGGGGTAGTATTTGTGAATGTGCGTTCATATTATTCTCAGTTTTTACTGACTCTGTCCCAAGTGCCTGTGACCACCGCTGCTACCGGTCAGACGACGGGCATTTGGGCCGTTGCAACAATGAAATGATATGAAATAAACACGATATCTATCCCGCCAATTTTAATGTACATGTATTCAATTCTATCGCCTAATAACTCGTCGCTAATAGTCACGTAAATGCCGTTCAAACATCTCTCAAGGTACGGGGACGGCTGCATGAGGCTTATTGGGGAGGGCCGTTCCTGCCGCGTGTGCGGTTTTACTCCTATTATCGTAAACTCAACTCTAAACGGACCAGAGCGTGAACGTAGTAGAATGCCCGTCAGCCCCGGCTACGATGGCTATTGCTCTCCAGTAGTATTCTATACGGATATACCAATTCAATTCAATTCACTTTATACCAACTCCTGCTGGTACAATATTATGTGTGTATATATATATATATATGAGCGCGTGTGTATTTCCGTGTGCGTATTATATCTTATATATCTTACATTATCACAATTGACAGTTATGTATATATATATATATATATATAATATATATGACTGTCAATTGCTAAAACGACCGTTCAATTCGTTTTGTTTCGCTCCAGAAAACACGGGCAGCCGAATGAGTTTCACGCTGTTCCCGAGCGTTCCCCTGGACACGGTCTCGCACAGCTTCTCTTCTGTAATGAGCGAGCGCATGCCACCGGCGGAGGTAACGCCGCAGTCGACGACCTCTCATCATCACCCGACCGCAGGGCACGCGGCCGAGACAACATCTCAACATCTCGGAGCTCCGACGCAGACGCAGGCGTTACCGTCCACACGCACGGGGACTGAACCGCTGCTTGGCGAATACGCTCAGCAGAAAACGCCGCCGCCGCCGCATGTCCTCATGCCCGTGAACACCTGGCGGGAGCAGTCCCCGCCTGCCGTCCTAACGGCCGCGCCCCGGGCGACCGCGGTCACGGCAACACCTGCGGCGTCGCTGAGCCAACCCCCCGTTATTACCATCTCCCCCGTACGCTCAACGACCACGAGCCGGCAAGCCGCTTTGAACCCCCCGACTACGCGCAGGCCAACTACAGTTGTTGCTTCGACCAGCAGCGCGGTCCAGCAAAGTACAGCCGCGGCGACAACGGTGCCGCTACCGCCGCGGCTGTCGACAACAGTGCACAGTGTGGCGGCAGGCAGTACGGAGCAGCAGCGAGGCGCGGTGGAGTCAACCACCCTGCCGCCCGTGTCGGAGCAGGCGAGCTCCAGCGCCGAGAAGGAAACGTCGGCTATAGACGAGGTATTTATGCAATTTGCGAAATCCGATAATCGCTGATGTGCGCTGCGACGCGTGACTACTAAAATGGTCCGCGTGGCCCTTCTCTCTGTCAGATGGCGTGGCGCGCTCTCCCCCCTCTCTCTCTCTCGTTCTCTTTTTCGCGCTCTCCCCCCCCCTCGCCCGGCCCCCGGCCTCGTCTCTTCTCGCGCGCGTCTCTCTCTGCACTCTATGCTCTCTCTCTTCCTCTGTCTTCACGCCGCGCGTCATCTCCTTGCCCTCTGCTCTCGCGGGGCGCACGTCTTTAAGCGACTCTCCCTCTCTGATCCCTTCCTCTCTCTCCCCTCTGTCTTTCGCCGCAAGCCGGTCGTCTCTTTCCCTCTGTCCTTGGCGCGGCGGCATCTCTCGTGGCTCCCTCTGTCTTCTGTGCGCGATCGTCCGTCTCACTTCTCGTCGTCTTTCCGCTTTGGGCCATGTGCATGGCTCTCTCGCTCTTCCCTGCTCTGGCTGTGCATGTGGCGTGGCACCTCGCATTCTCCCTCTCCCTCTCTCCTCTTCCCTCTCTTCTCTCTGTGTCCCCTTCTCTCTTCTCTTTCCTTTGCCAAATGCGCCATGGCTCTCTTCCAGGTTCGGCCCGGAGGTGGTGGGCACTGGTGTGGCTCTCTCTCTGCTACACGTGACTATGTGGTACGCCGTATGGCAGGAATTTGGGACGCAGATAACGGCAGTATGTACATAATGGGAAGCAGATGTAATTAGGCAAACTACTCCCCCCCCCACACCGTGTAATGAATAGCCTGCTGCGTGGCCTGCCTACACACTGGCGCTTCGTGCTCTTTACAGTACTTGCACGCACGTGTACCTGCCGCGTGTGCGCTTATATTTGTGGATAAACGCGCACCGAATACGCGGTGATGTCTAGTCGTTTTATGTAGGTAGAGCACGACTTGCGTCCGCTGATGCCCTCTGGTTGGGCGTTATCACACTGGGAATGATCACGGGCATTATGGACAGAGTCAGTTAAGACTCGGAAATAATATGAACGCATCGCAAACAAATACCTTTTATTAGATCGAGTTACATAGTCATGATGCAGCTTGTAGACATCGCTATGAATCGTGATTACCGTGCCGTCGTCCGTCGTCGTCCGTCGCGGTCGTTCCGCCGTAGCCGTCCTGTCATCATTGGGCTACAAATCTTAACCGGCCGTCGACGTACGGGTCACGATATCTCGAGTCTTTGGGGGGATGCGTCAAAAGAGTTGGGATGTCGAAGCTGGGGGTCAAAGGTCAAAGGTGCAATGAGGTGTAGAAAAGAAAGGGGGGAAGCATTCAGCCGTCTCTTTAACTTAAGGTTATAAGGGAGGAAATAGCAGAATTGCGGCGCGAAATCTATAACGGCTCGACCTAGGGCTCGTGATAGTCGGTGTATAGCATCATGGTAGGAAAAGCCATACTGTGCTGAAATTGGAGTCACAGGCCTCAAAGGTAACTGGGCACAGGGCAGATTTTAGGACATTTTTGAGGCATGGTCTGACGAGCCGATGAAAAACTTTTTTGTTCAGCAGGTGGACTCGCATTTTTTATGGCTTTATTGAAGGCACATGGAAATGTCCCTTCTGGCTGACAGTGCGAAGAGTAGCTGTCGGCATAACCTCTTGACCTCTCAAGAGGAAGGGTTAACCCATGGATTTGTTGACTGTTAACAAGGAGTGAACTGCTTTTGCTATTAGAGCCCCCTCCCGCCCCCTCCCCTACCCCGGCACCCGACTTCCCACGCCGCCCCTTCCCTCACCCTCGCCCCTACCGCTCCATCTGCGATAAGTGGGGCGTGTCTACACAATGATGTGTAGCAACTGCGTGTTCTGATATCTGCGATCCTAACAAATGTGGTACTACGCACAGCTTGACTGAAACTTTAACGTTTATAATCGTAGGCAACAGACCTCAGAATGAGCCCAGACGATCTGGCGGCTCTTGTTACATGATTCCTGTTGTGTCGCTGTATATAAACTTTACTTTCACGACAACTGATGTATGAACTAGCCGTCCCAGCCACTCATCGTTGAGGGAATTGCTGCGTCGATAATATACTCATTATCTAGCAGAAGTAGATAATAGGTTCCCTACTTATGCACTCGCTGATATATATATATATTATATATAGATATATTATATATATAATATAATATATATACATTATTATTATTTTATATATGTACTTATTTTATATTATTCACATGCAGCCGCCCAAGTGCCTGTGTGTGTGATAACTAGCCGACCAAGGGGGTCGG
>NW_014578693.1:28864-35646 GCF_000485595.1 Priapulus caudatus
ATTTCGTATATATTTAGCATTTATATTTTATTGAAACGCTGCAGGTGCCTGTGGTTACCTGTAGTTACATTGTGTTACCTGTGCGTAGTTCTTATTACCTTCCCTCTATTACCAGTAGCGGGATATTGCATCAGCTACTTCGGAAACCACAGCTACCTGTATATATATATATAGCACGTATATATAGCATCGCGCCCGCATGCAGTTTAAAAAATTCTTACAATTGCAATTTTCGATCGTAAGTCGGCAGCGGCGGCGGCGGCGGCGCGGCCGCCGCGGCGAATCGGCCGTGAATTAGGTTACGACAGGTGAGCGTCAGTACACGTGCAGGCAATTATTACGTCTAACAGCTACTTCAAGAAATGCGAAAATCAATGCAACTATACCCGTATCGCCGCAGGTTTCTCTAATCAGTATAGTAGTATGCATGTTAATAATTGATAGTGGGCGCGGCTTCTGCGCACGTGACGTCGGTTACGAGGCGCCGGCGCACCGGGAGAATTCTCGCCATGGTTCCTAAACCCAAAACGTCGTCGTGGCGCGAAAGTTCTACACAGGAAGGAAGACTGAAACCAGCGGTGCGGCGAGGGCAATTTAAGCAGAGACATCGTTCGTGCCTATACTTCGTGCATCGCGTGAATCGCACTGCTCTACCGTGTTATCCACTGGGCACTTGGGGACCAGGAGTTCAAGTAAAAACTGAAATAATATGAACGCACATTCACAAATACTACTCTCATTACACGTTCCACTGTGCTGTCACTGTATATCAACGTTGTCTTTCACAAAACTAAATGCCAGCAAGCCGCTCCCGCCCGCACGTCTATAATTACTATATCACTGGACAATGGCGCACAGACACTTCAGCGGCCTATATGTTTCTGCATCTAGCTTTTGTGAAGCAAAGTTAGATATAGGCCTTACAGTGACACAACAGCTGGAAATGTAATGAGATGGTAGTTATTTGTGAATGTGGATTCATATTATTTTCAGTTTTACTGACTCTGGCCCAAGTGCCTGTGGGATGATATCCACTCCCCTACACAGGCCTGGGCAGGGATGGGGCGATATGCTACTAGGGGTGACACGGATAGAACTAAATTTTACATGCGCGTGATACGCGTCCAGGTGGAAATTATTGCGTGCGGCACGACCACACGTGTAGCGAGTGATGCTCAGAGTGATGATAAAACTGAGATTACTTTGTTATTATCTGATCTTCTATTTTAAGCGACAACAGGGCAGAAGAACGCGAACATGATATGCAGGTAGTTCTGCGCGGGTGCGATCTGTAACGCGCGCCTGCGCTACAGCCTGTTACCGTGCGCGCCACCTGCAATTCTTGCCGCCTTACTACCGGTATCGCTCCATAGCCCAACTGCCAGCTATATTGAATGTTAAGGGCTGTTCCCATAGACATTCAATGTTGTAAATGTTATATTAGTGGCGGCGCGAGTCGCGGCTTCATATAAATATCAAGAGCTATAATGTACACACATATATACGCACGCACGCACGCCACGCACTACCGTACGCTGTCGCCGCTAGTCCGCACTGTTCGCCTGTCCCGCCGCCCGTCTTTATAGTAAGCGCCTTAAATGCCAGCCATGACTTTCTCTAAAGCTGCTAGCCTATTTTAACGAAACACTGGTTAAGGTGCGGTATCGGTAACGAAACGAAGGGAAAGGAAGATAATAATTAAAAGGAATGACCTAATTAATTAAGTTATATACATCATGATTATGATTAAGTTTGTTCGTTCGTGTTTGACAGCACGTAGGAAATCACTGACATATATCGCCTGCCTCCTTATATTACACAGGCCGCAGCAGTTACCGGGCGACTGGCAAAGCAACAGATTTACGATTTTGGGGGGAGCTGATGCCCATAAACTGCAACTAGAGGACCATAACTGCTACGATCAACCGAGGATCCCTTACCACCGAAGGTATACGTAGCTACTGCTTATTGGCCGTGAGCTATGAAATCACGGGCTGACTATGATCTAGAGTGAATAATACCTTAAGGTATTATTAATAAGGTACATATAACGCGCTTAATATAAGGTTATATTTATTAATGGGGTTAGGTAATATATACTATAAATGGCTAATATAAGGTAAGTATATAGAGTATATTAAGGTATATATAATATAAGGTAAATAATGTAATAAGGGTTAAATAAGGTTTATTATTAGCCTCTTTGATATATCTTAGATGAATAATTAATAGATTCTATCTATTTATCTATTATTATTCACTCTTTGATTATTATTCTGAGTCTCGTGCGCATTTTTCGATCGCAATTCGTGATTAGCTGCTGTGAAGATCATTCACCATGGCGTTAGTATTTATATCATGACATATTGTACCACTGCGACTTTACTTAACACGCAAGAAGCAAATTGCTCCGACACTACGACACACATGCGGATTAAAGGTACAGTGCCATCTAGAGTTAATATCTACGAAACTGTTTGGCATGAAATCAGTAAGATTGTTCCTCACTGTGCATATCAGGATTGTGTTGCTTTGAGGGTACACGCGTGATACCGCACGAAAATCACCCGCCCTGCCAGAAGGAAGCGATTATGAAGACCAGGTGCGCCGCCAACAACGAAATCGTTGACAATTGTGTAAGTGGTGACACGCAACGCTGCTGGAAGGACACGCTCACGCTGCAGTCTGCCTCAGGTTGATTGCTGTCTGAGCTGGCAGTATGGAGCTCCACTGTTGAATAACACTACACGACAACTCGAGTGATTTGAGGCCTTCAGGCCGCCCCAGGAAATAGTGGAACTATATGCCTTTCTCAGCTAACACAGAACACACACATTCACCAATCTAGTGATGGAATATGCATCGTCACAATCAGTAGCTGATGTACATGCAGTCATCTCCAGCAAATGAGCACATGCCACTCAGTGTATGGTTAATGGGGATCTTATGGTCTTCAGCCACTAGAGGCTTAAGAATATGTGCCTTATTCGGCCCACCAAACGAATATACACGAATTCACAGATATTCAATCGCCCATTCGACAGACTTTTTTACCCCATTTTTTTTGGGGCTTTTGTTTTGGTGGCGGGCGCCTTTTTTTCACCAAAAAACAACAACGGAATACCAGTATTTTCATCAGTGGTGCCTGATTATATACATACGGAATATGCTGCTCTCTCATTCTGCATCAATAATGGAATTTCAGCCATCACCAACAACGGAATACATGCCCTCACCACCACAAACAATTGGAATACATATATTCGTCACCCAAAGTGAATACATACATTCGATCATTATGACATTAAAGACTTTGATTGCCATCATCATCATTATTTGAATACATGCCGTTTCTGTTCCCCAACAACAGAATACATACATTCCTTACTGCCACCAACAGAATACATGCAATTCTCACTGCCACCAACAGAATACATGCATTCCGCCCTGCCAACAGAATACATACATTCTGCATCACCAACAGAATACATACATACCCTCACTGCCAAACAGAATACATACATTCTGCATCACAACAGAATACATACATTCCTCACTGCCCACCAACAGGAATTACATTGCATTCCTCACTGCACAAAACGAATACATTACATTCTCGACTTCACCAAACAGATACATACATCCTCACTCGCACCAACAGAATACAGTGCCATTCCTCACTGCACCAAACAGAATACATGCCCATCTTCAATTTCACCACAGAAATACATGCATTCCTCACTGCACCAACATGAATACCATGCATTTTCTTACTTTTCACAACAGAATTACATACATTACGCACTGCCACCAACAGAATACATACATTCCTCACTTGCCAAATCAACAGATCACATGCATTCCGCACTGGCCACAAACAGAATACAACATTCCTCACGCCAACCAACAGAATACATACATCCTCACTGCCACATGAATAACATACAATTCCTCACTATCCACCAACGATACATTAACATTCCTGCACTCCACCAAACAGAATACATAGCATTCCTCACTTGCACCACATGGAATACTTACATTCCGCACTGCCACACAGATACACTACATTTCCTCACTTGCCACCAACAGAATACATGAAATTCCTCACTGCACCAACAGCAATACATACATTCCGCACTGCCCACCACAGAATCATACATTTCCTCACCGCCACCACAAATACATGATCCTCACTGCCACCAACATGATATACTATGCCATTCTCACCGCACCAGCAAGAAATACATACATTCCTCACTGCCACCAACAGATACATACATTCCTCACTGCCACCAACAGATATACATAATTCCTCACTGCCCACTAACAGAATACAATGGCATTCCTCATTTTCACATACAGAATACATTCAAACATTCTCACTGCCCACCACAGAATACATGTTACCATTTTCCTCATTTCACACACCAACAGAATACATACATTCCTCACTGCCACCAACAGAATACATACATTCCTCACTGCCACCAACAGAATACATGCATTCCTCACTTTCACCAACAGAATACATACATTCCTCACTGCCACCAACAGAATACATACATTCCTCATTTCCACCAAGTGAATACATGACTTCCTCATACATCACCAAACATCTGCTACCTTCACAATCATTAGATGAATATATGCCTTCCTCAAAAACAACACAATACTTGTATTCCTCACCAACAACAGAGGACCTGTATTTAACATATGTTATTAAGGATCTGATGCCTTTACAACCAGAAGGAGAATATATGCCTTCCTTATCAACAATAGAATACATGTATTCTTCACCAACAACAGAATATGGACATTCATCAGCAACAGAAATGGAATACATGCATTCGTCCTATGTTATTACGAACCTGATGCCTTCGTCACCAGATGGAGAATACATGACTTCCTCAAAAACAATGGAATACATAGATTCCACACCAGCCACAACACAATATCATTTATCACCCGGGCCTCATCATATTCGCTCGTCACGGTTCAAACACTTGGTGCCTTCGGTAACAGAAATGGAATATATATCTTCATCCCTACCAATGGAAGACATTTATTCATCACCGCATTCATCATCAACAACAGAATACATGCATTCCTCGTCAGAATATGTGTATTCCTCATCAGAATACGTGTATTCATCAGCAACAACAGAATACATACATTCATCACGACCAGAGACTGCGTACATGCATTCCCCGTGGCCTAAGCAATTGATGCCATCACTAATGGAATACATGCCCTCATCCCTACCAACGGAATACATGCCCTCATCCCTACCAACGGAATACATGCCATCATCACTACCGGCAGAATACATGTATTCCTCACCCGCAACAGAATTCCTGCCCTCGCCATCACTGGCTGAATACGTACATTCATCTACAGCAGCTACAGATTACATGCCCTTATCACCATCCACTAAGTATATGCATTCATCGTATGTCATCAGTGATCTAACGAATAGCTTACCACCCGAGGGAGAATACATTACTTCACCACAAACAACAAAGTACATACATCCCTCAACAACAACAACAACAACAACAACAACAACAACAACAACAACAGAATACATGCATTCCCCAACAACAACAGAATACATGCATTCTTCCACAACAACAGAATACATGCATTCCTCAACAACAATAGAACACATGCATTCGTCACCACCAGAGGGCGAGCACATCCACTCATCATCGTTCAAACAATCGGTGCCTTCACGAACCATAACGGAAAATGTGCCTTCCTCTCCGCCAACGGAACACATACATTCGTCACTAAAAACGGAACACATGTCGTCACCAACAAAAGCATACATGCCTTTCTCGGCCCTACCAACGGAATACATGCATTCATCACCGACAACGGAATACCTTACGCCTCCCTCAACTGTAGCAGAATTTGACACGTATTTACCGCTTGCAACAGAGAGTCCAATTGTGGGTGGACCCTCCGTAGTATTAACCTCCGTAGCTCCGACCTCCTATATGACATTACCCCTAGTCGTAGTCGCCTCGTCGGTAGCGCCTGCACCGACTGCCTCGCTAGTGTTCGCTTCCACGACGCAGCGAGTGACGACTGTCGGCACTGCGTCACGCGGCGACGTTACGGCAGCGTCGCCACCGCTCCCGCTCGCGCAGGCGAGCAGCGTCAGCGTCAGCAGCGGCGTGGTTCACGCGTCGACAACGGTTCAAGCCGCGTCGTCGTCGTCGTCGCGTGTGCGCGGCCCTCTGGTGACGGCTTTCACCGCCGCGGAGGCCATCGTCAGCGTCACCGACGTACACGGCGCGGCGCCCGCGACGACGACGACGACGACGACGGCGACGACGACGGCGACGACGACGGCGACGACGACGGAGCGTGAGTCTACACCAGCGAACATGGCGTTGTCACCTGCATCGACTCTGCCATCACAAGGTACGGGGACGGCTGCATGAGGCTTATTGGGGAGGGCCGTTCCTGCCGCGTGTGCGGTTTTACTCGTATTATCGTAAATGTGGTTTTAACCTCAACTCTAAACGGACCAGAGCGTGAACGTAGTAGAATGCCCGTCAGCCCCGGCTACGATGGCTATTGCTCTCCCCGCTATCTGCTTCGGATTGCAGTATTCTATACGGATATACCAATTCAATTCAATTCACTTTATACCAACTTCTGCTGGTACAATATGTATATATATATCAGGAGTAGATAAAGGGAAAAACAAAAAAGTTCCCTTTATCTACTCCTGATAAGATTCCCTTTATCTACTCCTGATATATATGGAG
>NW_014578693.1:36937-38095 GCF_000485595.1 Priapulus caudatus
CCCAGTACGCGCATACGCTATGTTTCAACTCAGTGATTCTTCGCGTATAGGTTTGCTATCCTCCCCCAAGCCCCGAGCCCCGAGCGAAAATATCTCTGCCGCGGTCCACGAAACTGAATTACGTTTAACAAAATTCCCCGTGATTGAATACCTATTGAAAAAGGATCACTGTTTTATGAAAAAAAAACGCCAGGAAGACGAGCAGTTGTTACATGATCTGGTTGGGTGGCGAGGGCATGGCGGAATAATCGTAAACACTAGCAATGCCTCAATGGTCGAGGGTTCAAGCACGCGATCAATGTGCGCTTAGATGCGCTTCCCTCTCACTAGCTTCCTGTGGTAACAACGGCGGCTGACGGATTGATATAAGCCGCCCTGATCATCGCCCGATTACGGCAGGTATGCATCACGCTAGCTCTCGAACTATAGCCCTTCGCTCCGTCACAGGCTGTGGCAGAGCGAAGGGCTATAGTTCTAGAGCTATAGCATCGCGCAAGCTTTATATACCGGTGTCGCTTACTACCGCTGAAGGGGTCGTTGTCGTATATGTAGTACCCGAGGTGTCGGGTGATGCTCCATTAGGAGCGTTCCCAACTTTAATGTCATTAATGTCGTGATATAAAAGAGATATAAAGGGGGGGGGGTGGATCGATATCAATTAGATATCAAGGGGGGAGTTAGATATGAAATAGATATCAAGGCGGGGGTTATATAGGGTATATAGAGGGATCAATCAACCTTGAGACTGGGGTATGTTGGCTTCGTTTCGCTGGACTTCGCTCGGCTTCGTTGCTCGAGCAAGCGAAATACAGAGCGGGGCCATGTACGCTTTGTTTCGCTGGACTTCGCTGGGCTTCGTTGCTCGAGCAAGCAAAATACAGAGCGGGGCCATGTACGCTTTGTTTCGCTGGACTTCGCTGGGCTTCGTTGCTCGAGCAAGCAAAATACAGAGCGGGGCCATGTACGCTTTGTTTCGCTGGACTTCGCTGGGCTTCGTTGCTCGAGCAAGCAAAATACAGAGCGGGGCCATGTACGCTTTGTTTCGCTGGACTTCGCTGGGCTTCGTTGCTCGAGCAAGCAAAATACAGAGCGGGGCCATGTACGCTTTGTTTCGCTGGACTTCGCTGGGCTTCGTTGCTCGAGCAAGCAAAATACCGA
>NW_014578693.1:41696-47177 GCF_000485595.1 Priapulus caudatus
GTAGCTGCTATATACCACGTGACAATAGTGTTTCCCTGCCCATTACACAACTTTTGTCAATGGTTAATTGGTTGCATGGAAGTGTGTACTTCGTATGAGTTTTTCTAGGCGGTAGCGCACGGTTGCCATCTGTATATCGAAATAATAATTTATAAACCAAAATGAATCACAATTTGTGACGGTAGATGGCGCTATACCCGCTTTTATGTTTCTTAGCGATGGCGTTCGAAATAAATAGGTTATGCTGCGTTCCGACATGTTTTGTAAAACTTTACTCTAATTATATAGACGTTTTATCGGCAAGGTGGAGAGGAAATACCAATTTTGCATTAAAGATATTGTCAATGAAATCTTGTAAAACGAGCCAGACGAGTGTGACACCACAGACTGTTATCTGCGTGTCTATATAGTATGCTATATAATTGCCAAAACCTACCTAATTTGCATCAAAAAATTTAAATATCAAAAACCCTAGCCCTTATTCATTCACATACTAAAAATGAGCAAAATCCGTTGAACCTGAACTGACTAATGGCAATTCCCATTTTTGCCAAAAAATTGTTGTGGCTCGAAAGTACGTCGACTGGCGTGCTCCAAAATAGGACGTTCAAACCTCTCACATAGCAGTAACAACTATACCCAATTTCAAACATGTGGGTCAAACGGTTCTTGAGTTATCGTTGACCGTAGACAAATATTGACGGAAGGACGGACGGACGTACGACGGACGACGACCCAAGGCAATAGCTCAGCTTGACGATGTCAAGGTGAGCTAAAAAATGGAAAAAAAATAAAATAAACTAATAACCGATAAAACTGATAATAAGCCGGATACAGTTCACGTTAGTTGATTATCCACGTAGGCTGGAATATCAAAGTTTCATCATACATTATATAAAAGCCAATTGTTGTGTATCGTGTTTGTGTGTATCTATGGTTTCGTCGACTCAAGATTGACGCAGGAGCGCTGCGCTACCTGCACCCCAACCTACAACTGTTCCTCGCCAGAGGTTTTCTCCTGTTATTAAACGTAGTCTGCTAAATAATTCACGCAGTGATTTCTCTTCGTGAGAGACAGGCATCTTTCTCCCAAATTATTGATCGAAATCGAAAACTGGGAGCATACCGATTCGTTTAGTAATGAAAAGTTTGAACAAACTCGAGTGAAGTGCGTTGAGTAAGAGAACACGTTAATGAGGCCGGCATGTGACAGCCGCGGGGAAAACTATTAATGAATTATTCGTAAACCATAAAGTCGGGTTTCTGCCTCGCGCCACGAGACGTGCAACGTCGTTACATTCAACGAACCACTTCCGCGGTCTTAATTAATGAACGTATATTGAGAGAAGGTTATCATATCTACAATCAGTCACAATGATGAAATGAAATGGTACGGAACGTAATTGAACCTGCACCCGCTAGCGGCTTAACTAACTCACGCTCCGCTACTTACATGTGATCAGGAGTTAATAAAGACAAAATAATGTCTTTATTAACTATCTTGTTGTCTTGTCTAACTGTTGTTGTTGTTGTTGTTGTTTGTTGTTGTTTATTATGCTGGTTATTATGTTGTTTGTTGTTGTTGTTTAATGTTGTTGTTGTAACTGTCTTGTTTAACTGTTTGTTTGTCTTTATTAACTCCTGATGTGATCAAGAGTCAATAATAGAAAATGTTCTATTATGGACTCCTGACGTGATCCGTTTGACATCCGACGTCTGCCCTCTCGGTATGTGCTTCAAAACCTCAAGTCAACCCTGTGTCAGCGGACACTATTAGAACGGACACATACAATAAGGGACACTACGCGCACAGGCACTTGGAACGTCTCAATAAAACAGAAAATTATGGTCAATAAACACGAAATGTATTTACTACCAAAGTCTTAATGTTTCTCTACTCTCTTTCGCCTATTATTGCCGATAACTTCTTGTAAATGCCGTTCAAATGCTCCCCTGCAACACACAAGTACACCGCACGCACGCCGCTGTGCACAAACAGTTATATATCTATATAATATTATTATAGAGTTATAGTTCTCTATATTCTAGTTGTTTGTGCACAGCGGCGTGCGTGCGGTGTACTTGTGTGTTGCAGGGGAGCATTTGAACGGCATTTACAAGAAGTTATCGGCAATAATAGGCGAAAGAGAGTAGAGAAACATTAAGACTTTGGTAGTAAACTAAGTAAATACATTTCGTGTGTATTTACCATATTTTTTTTTATTGAGACGTTCCAAGTGCCTGTGACTACGCGCTTCCCGTGATGGCCAGTTATACGGTGAAGTCGCCATTATAGAACCGACACTTGTCTATAACGGTCAATGTGAGTAGCAGTTGCAGAGTGAACCCACCGTTGTCGAACCGGCACCTGTTTATAAAGGCCACTGCTGGCGTGGTTTCGCCTGAGCGATCATTCCACACTAATCTCTGCGTGATTTAGCGAGCAGCTCGATGTGTTTCCGCAGGCGGGGGTTCGCTCCGTGGAGCACACGGCGATGACGGCGGAGGAAGGAAGCGGCATCGTCACTGCAGTGTTCACCGACCCGCACGAAGCCGTGAGTACACAACACTTGCCTCGTAGACCCAACACGCTGGGTTAAAAGGCGGGGGTCAGGGGGTACCCTTAATATTCCTACCTCACATTTTAATCGTAAGTAATGCCCCTACCCGAGCCACCGGCACTTGGAACGTTTCAATAATAAAATATGGTAAATAAACACTAAAGGTATTTGCTAATATAGTCTCGATGTGTTATGTTCTTATCTCTATCGACTAATAATTCCACGTAAATACGGTTCAAGTGCTCTTTCGCAACACGCAATCTCACCGCACATATACTCTATATTCCTGTTGTTTGTGCACAGCGGCGTGTGTACGGTGTAATTGTGTGCTACAGAGAAACATTTGAACGGTATTTACAGGACATTATTACTAATAATAAGCGAAAGCAAATAGAGAAACATCAAGACTTTTGCAGTAAATACATTTCGTGCTTGCTCCAAGTGCCTGTGACCCGAGCGGGAATGAATGGTAATAGTGAGGTACGCCCAGGTTCGGAAATCAAAACACTCCCGCCCCAATTGCACCTGACGCGTTGTTTTATTACGGGCGCATCTCTCGCGGCCCGACGCTCGTGTGCTGGACACGCGGTAAAACCGTAAAAACCACGCCCATATACCGTACACGGCTGTTTACACGCAGTTTTGCCAGCACCGTTCAGTTGGCAGACATTCGGACGATTCGTGGCGATTCATTATTTATCATATAATCAGGAGTAGATAATAGGAAATTCCTGATATAATCAGACGGCGTTACTGGAACACGCACGCGAAATTATTACTTGGTCGGGACTGATCGCCTGTTTATGGGCATGTAAAAGAGCAGGCCAACTTACCCGCGAAAACACTTGTGCTAAAAAGTACAGACGATGCCACTGAAATATTCAGCGCTACTACAGAGCGTTTTGCCCCGCCAGAACTCGCCATAGGTTAGTTACACAGTAGTGTTGCCGCGGCACCAGCCCAAATAAATTTTTCAGCCGTATAAATTATTGATTGGTCTATGCGCTAATGCGATAATGCGCGTGCAGGTGTATACGGTATGGCTATACAGTCAACACATTACTAGCAGTGGGCGTGCAGGTATGTGCTGGTCGTGGCAAAACACATTAGCGCTTCTACAGCGGGTGGATGGTCCCCGTTTTTACACCTGTCCTTGTTATCTCTCCTTCGCAAACGAACATTGCAATTTACATGAAGCCAGCCGTACTTTGCAATGCATTTGCCGCGGCGAGAAAACAGCAAACGCGCCACCTGGACAAATGCAGGCGCGCACAAGGAAGAGGCTCTCTATTTGGGCGTTAAATTAATTACACGTTACAGGTTTTCTCATCACATATACTGTATACGCCATATTTTTCGCGTACAGATATTTTCGCGAATTCAGACCTGACGGACAAT
Organism: Priapulus caudatus; assembly: GCF_000485595.1. Classification (NCBI taxonomy): domain Eukaryota; kingdom Metazoa; phylum Priapulida; class Priapulimorpha; order Priapulimorphida; family Priapulidae; genus Priapulus; species Priapulus caudatus. The sequence continues at coordinate 45,656 of NW_014578693.1, forward strand.
TTCGCGAGTGGTTAACTTCGCGGTCGGTGATTTCCCGAATCAGTGAAGAACATCGTGTTGTTATTTTTGCGTGTTGTTATTTTCGCGATCGGGGACGCATTCACGAAAATTCACCACCGCGAAATATACAGCGTATACAGTAGTCTGTTTGCGCGATGATGACGTATTCGAATGACGTGCGGTGAGATGGTGAGTCTGGGTGAATTAAAAACATAGATAAGTGACATTGCATCAAAAGTGTGACGTCACTGTCTGATATATGGGAGACGCCGGGCTTGGGAAGATTAGAGCATCAGGAGGAATGCAACCAAATGCAGGTCGCCGTGCTAGACCTGATGGAGCGAGTCCGCAATGAGATGAAAGTCTTAGACAGTGACTTCTCTTGCACGCCCATTCTGATAGGCAGCACGGCCAACCGCACAAAAGCTGGTCTGCCGGACGAATACGACTTCCTATTCGAAATCGATAGTTATGGAAAAAATTTAATTATTGAAAACACAAAATCTAATAGAGCTGGCTTTGTAACAATTCGCGAGGAAAACTCAAACCAGCATATTTCGGTAAATCTAAAGGAAAAATTTGTTAACATATTATGCCGGGCTGTATCGAATGTCATGAAAAACGGAGAACATTCATTCAAAACACAAAAGTCAAATATTTTGGCATGGAATAAAGTTTGCACACAATTTAATTGGAAATTTGTTGGCGGCGGAAATTTTAGATACCTACCTATATCGGTAGATTGCACGCCGGGAGTACGAATCTCGGGCAAGCCAGCTGGCGCAACAAACTTTCCTGATGACCACTACCACGTGGTACCCAAGCCTGGCGTGGACTCAGATAATACGTGCTGGTCCGTCTGTACGGCAGTAGCGGAAAGCAATATGATCAGAAATTTCCATCCAGTTTATCGCCAGGCTCTAATCACAGCAAAGGCTTTTCTTGATCCTCAAGTACATGGTTTTGATGATAAGTGTGGAAACATATTGATTAAGAATGAGTTGCTTACAAAGAATGACGTTACATATTTACGTTCACGTAACATAGACGTTATTCAGCTGTATATCGCCACTCGCTTTAAGCCTAGGAAACTGATCGACTCCTACCTACTAAAACTTGCGCTGCTTCATGTCGCATCACTCAACCCAGCGGATCCGTTGCCGTTCCCAGTAATCGTGCGTAAAATATTTAAGTACGTACAATCGTGTACAAATAAGTGCAACATGCCGCATCCTTATATTGATAATTTCAATGTTTTGGCCGAGGACTGCGGTAAAACAATCTCATACGTGCCGGTCGCGTATTTGCGTGAGCGGCACGTGGATGAGTTACTGGGACGTCTTGATAGCGGTCTGCTGGTGAGCGAGAGCGGACTTATAAAGCTCAGCGCTGAGGAGCTGTGCGAGAAGATGAAGGAGTCGTTCAGGAAAGAGGATCTTTCAGTATCAATATATGAAGACACGTTTATTAGAGCTTGGAACCTACTGTCTGACACCTGCGATAAGATAACCAGTTAGAAATT
>NW_014578693.1:47807-49647 GCF_000485595.1 Priapulus caudatus
ACTGTCGTGCTGCTACGCGGTGGAGGTCGTGAAGGCAGCAATCAAGGTGCGCAGGGAGGGAGGGATGGAGGGAGGAGGGAGGAAGGGATGGAGGGAGGATGGAGGGGTTACACGGCCCGCACGGCGATGACGAGAGCGGGACTGTCGTGCTGCTACGCGGTGGAGGTCGTGAAGGCAGCAATCAAGGTGCGCAGGGAGGGAGGGATGGAGGGAGGAGGGAGGAAGGGATGGAGGGGTTACACGGCCTGCACGGCGATGACGGGAGCGGGACTGTCGCGCTGCTACACGGAGGAGGTCGTGAAGGCAGCAATCAAGGTGCGCGGGGAGGGAGGGATGAAGGGAGGAGGGAGGAAGGGATGGAGGGAGGATGGAGGGGTTACACGGCCCGCACGGCGATGACGGGAGCGGGACTGTCGCGCTGCTACGTGGAGAAGGTCGTGAAGGTAGCAATCAAGGTGCGCGGGGAGGATGGAGGGAGGATAGAGGGTGGGAGGAAGAAAGGGAGAGAGGAGTGGGGAGGGAGGGGTTACACGGCCCGCACGGCGATGACGGGAGCGGGACTGTCGCGCTGCTACGTGGAGGAGGTCGTGAAGACAGCGATCAAGGTGCGCGGGGAGGAGGGATGGAGGAGAGAGGGTGGGAGGGAGGAGGGATTGAGGGATGGAGGGAGGCGGGAGGGGTTACACGGCCCGCACGGCGATAACGGGAGCGGGACTGTCGCGCTGCTACGTGGAGGAGGTCGTGAAGGTAGCAATCAAGGAGGGCGTGGAAGAGGGAGAGAGGGAGGAAGAGAGGAGGAGAGGAGGAAAGGAAGGAGTGTGGGAGGAAGAGAGGGAGGAGGGAGGGAGGGAGGGGCTACAGGGCGATGACGGGCGCGGGACTGTCGCGCCGCTACGTGGAGGAGGTCGTGAAAGTAGAGATCAAGGTGCACGTGGAGGAGGGAGGGAGAAGAAAGGGAGGGAAGAGGGTGGGAGAGAGGTAGGGTGGAGGGAAGGAGGGTGTAGGGAGAGAGGGTGTAGGGAGAGAGGGTGGAGGGAGGGAAGGAGGTGGTAGGGAAGGAGGGAGGGAGGGGTTACACGGCCCGCACGGCGATGATAGGAGCGGGACTGTCGCGACGCTACGTGGAGGAGGTCGTGAACGTGAAGGTAGAGATCAAGGTGCGCGGGGAGGAGGGATGGAGGGGGGAGGGAAAGAGGAAGGTATGGAGGGAGGGAGGGAGGGTGAGGGAGGGAGAGACGGAGAAGGGAGGAGGGTGGGCGTAAGGGGGAGGGATGGGCTACACTCCCTCCGGCCCCCATCTATGCTGAGATACACACTTGCTCGCCAGTCCGTCTGCCTGTACAGTCATTAATCAATCAATCATCATCAATGCGCGCACTTAATGCATCAAACGCACCGCGGTGGTCTTCCATAATCAGGCGCTAAAGCAGCTCATTGTTCCTCGCCTTACAGGGGCGCACACTGCCGCAGGCTTCGCTCCAGTTTAGAATCATGGTTCTCGCCTTGTTGAACAACGACACCGAATACGAATATGAGCCTCCAGACTACGGCCATGCTAACAGAACGGCAGGTATGTACGACCTATGGATCCACATCACTAGCACATGTATAAATTATACGGCTTCTGTCCTCTCGTCTACAAATATTATCAGAAGTAAATATATATATATATATATATGGGAACAAATCTGGTTAATGTTCAACTTGTTAGTCAGTGATACATAATAAATCATAACTAGACTAATGGTACTAAGGCTGAGAGGGTCTATGTCCCCCGGGGTACTGCCGGAACGTACCCTGGGTACTGTCCGGTATACCGGAACGTACCCTGGTACTATCT
>NW_014578693.1:51857-57663 GCF_000485595.1 Priapulus caudatus
GTACGTTCTGGTATACCGGACCGTACCCAGGGTACGTTCCGGCAGTACCCTGGGGGACATAGACCCTATGAGCGGTACTAAGTGTGGCATTCTCGTTCTTTGGACATATAATACGCCCAAAATTAGCTGATAATATTACTAGACACTTGTACAGGTGGTAAACACATCTCTACTGTATAACGCAGTAAAGCGTAAGAGATCGTAAGAGTAGATATATATATTGCGTGGGTACACATCGATAACCCACGAGCAATACTCGCCGCACATTACACTATGCGAAATGCCGGCGGCTTCACGGGTTGCAGCTAGACTGACACCAACCGTTTCTGGCTGTCTTCAGATCTCACGAAACGACTTGTGGGTCGATCTATTGTGTAGTTTACCCACCGAAATGATGTTCTGTAAACGCATGAACTGGCTTATATATCGACAAGAGCCTATTCACCTGTGTAGTTAGTGTGTCTATATATAGTTAGCTCGAGATATGTAGCTCGAGATATGTAGCTCTTCGCTAGTATGCTCTGTTGAGAACTCCTCCGTACGCAGATATAATATATATTTTCGTGATCTCACCATTTATGCTTTACTACGTACACTTGTATATATGTATATGTAAATGAATGTGTCACCAAACGGTGCTCAATAAATATCTACCTATCTGTTTTCGTATTCATCCATCCATCCATCCATCCATCCATATATATACATCCATTCATCCATCCATCCATCCATCCATTCATCCGTCCACCCGTCCGCCCGCCCGTCCGTCCGTCCGCCCGCCCATCCGCCCGTCCGTCCGTCCGTCTATCCATCCATCCATCCATCCATTCATCCATCCATCCATCCATCCATCCATCCATCCATCCATCCATCCATCCATACCCGTCGTAATTCGCCTATATTGAAGCTTCTCGACGTACACATCAAGATCTGTCTATCCATCCATCTATCATCCTTTCTATCTGTAGTAAGATGTTTTTCCGGCATGGTGTTTACAGGCAGGAAACGTCGCAATGCGATAGAGGTGAACAACGAGGGCAGCGAACGACAAGTGGAGAACGGATTCACCATGTCGTACGAGGAAACAACATCGATCAGAGAACGAGTAGGAGATATAGGCCCACTCCCCGGCCTAAGCGCATCTCTGCCAGAGATGGCAAATATTTCAGGAGAAGGCAATGGATTCCCTGGACTAAGGGCACCTCTTCCCAGGGTGACACATATTCCAGGAGAAGGGGAGGAACTCCTTGGGATAAGCACGCCCCTGCCAAGGGTGACACATTTTCGAGACAATACTTCCGTCCACTTAGATCTCATGTACGTCACTCCAACACCAATGGTCTACGAGGAAAATCTCTATTTGAGCTTCATTGTGATGAACTATACTGGCGAAGGTATGCGTGTGTATTACTCATGTTAGCGTTCAGTAGGGCCTATACTTCAAGAATGTATGCAAAGTGTCAAGAGTAGATCATAACACATGTGATCTAATGATATCTACTCTTGAAAGTGTTGAATTGAAATTAAATTTGTTAACCTGTGGAACAGGATGGAGCATAACATGATTTTGCGTAAATTAAGCTGTAACGGGCACATGCGCATGACATAATGACATAATATCTCTAGCCGAGGATACGTTTCCTAAATATGAATTATGACTCGGTCTCATTGCTGTTTCCTTCTGCTTTTGTAGATGGTGATATAGTGGTGTCACAGCAGCGAATTTTGACAGTAATAACAGAACACAGAGAAACACTACAGGATGTGGTAAGTAAGGATACCCCTGCAATGAGAGATGAAGTGGATATTTAAATAGGAGAGTACCAGCATGACTGCAGATATGATTGCTATTCGAAATGGGGCAAATACAATGAAATGACTTCAGTTTGGTAGGTGTGACGGAGCAACGCTTAACGTATCTAGCTGTCATTGAACCTAGATCAAACATTTTATTACGCGTCTGTTACTAACCTCTTTCTCATCCTCCTAATGTCTCCCATTTATCCCCGTAGATGGCTCCAATGAACCTCACCGAAATACACGGGGGTATGGCAGCCATAGTAGCGGCACGGATCCAAGGGGCGGGACAACAACCAAGTCTGTTCCGCAGACACCAGACATTGTTTGCTGCGTTACTCGCAGCGGCAGCCATCGTGTTTCTCATAGTAGTAGCATGTCTGGCACTGTGGCGGCACAAACGGCACAGTGGCAGCTGGAACAGAGAGTCACAGCTATACTTGGACGACAGCCAGGTACACCCAGCCCTCTTTAGTTGTCACCCGTTTGTTTGCAGCATAGAAATAATATACTAGACTAACTAGAGACTAATGTATCTATATGTTTCTACGGTGTGCTGTAAAGGAATCGTGACTTGGTTGATAATAAAGATGATTCAGTTATAACTTACAGTAAAAATCCATGCTAGTGGTGACCTCTATGGTATTGAGGGCTGTCTATAAAGGACACATTTGGTGCTTACTTCAAGTCACTTGTATATACAGCTTTGAGAGTACACTTAATGAACATGCACTTTTGAATTTTTTAGTCAGCCGAGTTAAAGTACCGGCCCAACTATCCCTTCTACTGGGACAACCCACTGAGTGACCATGAAATCAAAAAGGATGAGGACGCTAAAGATACATGCAATGGTGATGACCTCTGCGTCATTTCACTGAGTCTAGATGATGAAGTTGACAACTGGGTGGTACCTTACGAAGACTATCATCGCAGGGATGAGGAAGCTGTGAATACACACTTATAGCACTTCACATGAACGGAGTGCAATGCATGCCTTTCAAGTTCAGCATTATCAAATTATTTGTGTATTATTGTTAAAACTCCAGAAAGTATTACTATTATTAAAAGTCCCATAAGTTGGGACGTTTAATTTTGTATGTTTACTTACCATACATACTTACTGTTTTTCGCGCGTGACGTCTGCATAGTCCATGGCGCCACCTGCTGAGTGATTTAGATACAATGTTACCATTTGTTAATCGGATACAAGCTATCAATAATCCAGTGGTAAATCAGGCCCCCATTATTCAATTAATTACTAATGACTTACTATGCTATCAAACTTTTTGTATGAATCGCGAAGCAGAATGATAAAACCTACACTAGTAAAAGGGGACCAGTAATAGATTAAACATTGGTTGTTTCATTGCACATACAACAGCCATGTGTACTATGGATACAAATATGACGTTTGTGTATATAAGGATTTATTTTATTAAATTATAGCCAAATATATCATAGCAAACTCTTCGTGTATTAATATTAAATTTATAGTAAATAATTGAATGTAACGAAGGTATTATGCTATACTTTGCCATGCTATGCTATTCTATGCACTTCTCATTTATCTACCATTTAAATATAGTTCATTGTAAAATAAAACAATTTTATTAAAAAGTTTGCTAATGACTGGTAATTTTATTGTTGTTTTTTTATTAATTAAGATAAAATGTGCTGATATTAATATGTACGGAAGTAGTAATGCATATTCATCAGAAAATATAACTCCTCTGATGAGAAATTGTGCACGCGTTAACACATTAACGTAGATTGTGTACTGACTGGTAGGGGATATATGCAGCGGGTACCTTACATGCAAGGTATTCGCCCTATTTCTTAAGTGAGGTCTACGGATGGTATGTTATCATATATATCTATGTTAGGATACATGCTCTTTATTTTAAATGTATAATTTTTTCAAAATATTCTTCTTCTCATGAGATATTGCGCATGCGCCAGCACCGCTTCAGGAGCTCAGACCGGTCTGAAGCAAACTGCATAATATAGCTTGCTGATTGAGAGAGGAGTGGTAGACTGAATACAGACGGCAGGGAAGATAGCTGAGGGCGGCAGACGGAGAAGGAGTCTATGCGAAGTCCAAGAAAGGCAGTGGGGAAACGGGAGGGGATGAAGTTAAAGTTTTGCACCCTGCAGGCTAGGGCGCTCTCCTAATTATAAACACAGGACTACATATAAAAATTTATTTCAGAAATCTATGCTAAGATACCCGCTAACCATAATAAAAGCATATTCATCAGAATATATAGCTCCTATGGTGAGATATTGCGCATTGGCTAACACTCTGACGTAGCCAGATTTTGTAGTGATTGGCATATGCAGCGGACAAAGCCCGTCCATTGACAGTTTTCAATTGCCAGATTTTTGAGAAGTGGAGAGATCGTTCATGGACAGGTTTTTCAGTGGACGGTTTTTCGCCATGTTCCTTTTAGAACATGCTCCTCTCGCTTCGTCTATTTATTTCCAATTCTATTTGTTCAATTGGACAAAAGTTTCTCACCCTGAAATGCCTGACGTAGAAATACGAAACGCGAAATATCGCGATAATACGATAAAATTATATTTCTTTTGACTTGGGCATGCGCGAGCACTGCTTTGCTACAGTACAAGAAAATTGCGAAGACAGAAAGATATGATTATTCAACTGAATGATGTAGATGATTTTTCAGGTCAAGCTACTGCTGCGCATGCGCTCTCTACCACATGTGAATAATTTGGAAAGATCCGACGTTAAGCGGGCTTTATGTGTAAATAATCAAAACCGTTAGCAAATCACCATTCACGATATGTTTACGTGCCCCATACTTTTACTTCCATATTTTTACACAATCCATCACAGCAATAACAGATTACAAATCGTGATCCTTATCTGATTATAGACCGCGCAGTATAATGATGTGTCATTATTATTATTATGAATAAGTTAGTCATTCTATTGCAGTACGTAGCGCACTAACGCGTTGGCAAGCCGTAGTCACTGGGTCTGGTATGAAGAATGAGATCGTTTTTCAGTTTATGCGTGCGCTTTAATTTTTTTATTTATTATTAGAAAAAGGTAGAACGCTTTGCAATTGTTAATTTCAGAAACTAGCATCTTTGCTAAATCCGACAGTTGCTCGTCCGGGGTGCATTGCTGTGGCTGCCGGGGAATTCCCAGTGTGATACCGTCACTGCCAGGTATAGATTCTCGATCCCACCAGGGGGCGTAGCGGTGGCTGTGACAGCGCGTCTGCGTGCGCGCGATGCTATTTCGGGAGTTACGTCATCGACTAGCCGGACCTAGGGAGCGCGAGTGACGTCATAAATTCCAACGCGCCAACACCTTCGTCAACGCTGTGTCAGTTTAAAGACTAACACACTAACGTAGCCAGATTGTGTACTGATTGACATATGCAGCGGACGCCTTACATGCAAGGTATTCGTTCTATTTCTTAAGTGAGGTCTACGGATGGTATGTTAGGATAGAAATCTATGCTGGGATACCTGCTCTTCACTTTAAATGCATAATTTTTGCAAAATGTTATCCTTCTCATAAGATATTGCGCATGCGCGAGCACCGTTTCAGGCGCTGAGAAAGGACTGAAGCAAACTGCATAATATAGCTTATTGAGTGAGAGAGGGGTGGGAGACTGAGGACAGGCGGCAGGGAAAATAGCTGAGGGCGGTAGAGGAAGAAGGAGTCTATGCGCGGGTCAAGAAAGGCAGTGGGGAAATAAAACGGGAGGGGATAATCTAAGAGTTTTGCACCCTTCAGGCTAGGGTGCTCTCCTATTTATAAACACAGGTCTACATATAAAAATCTATTTCAGAAATTTATGCTGAGATACCCTCTAACCATAATAAATGCATATTCATCAGAAAATATAGCTCCTGTGGTGAGATATTGCGCATGCACTATCACTCTAACGTAACCAGATTATGTACTGATTGTCATATGCAGCGGACGCGTTACATGCAAGGTATTCGTCCTATTTCTTAAGTGATGTCTACG
>NW_014578693.1:59969-61468 GCF_000485595.1 Priapulus caudatus
TGTGGAATATTTGGACTTTGAAGTATACGTCAACTGTATCACGTGACTGTCCCTCCACGCCCGGGGGATAGCAACACCCACACTGCTGCAAGCGGTGATGACGTGCGCTGTATAGGCAGAGCGGTATAATGTTATAGTATGTGATTATGTTCATTATTGTTCCGGTATATAGTGTCATGTTTACAGCGTGTTTCAACGCGATCGGATCCCCTATATTTATTATGCGATAAATCATCGTCATGTAACAGCGATGTAGTAGTAGTAGAGTAGAAGATATAATAAAAAAATGTATTTCAAAAAGTTGATTGAGGCCATTTTGGAGGAAAAAGTATCACTTTTCTTTAAAATGTCTTTTCCGTTGGGCCCATCCTTTATATTGATTAGCACTCCTTATATGGTACACATATGCATAAATAGATGCTTTTATTATAATCTGAACGATCAAGTCGATTGTTAAATTGACTACGTCACGAATTTTCTATGGTAAAATTTGTTTTTTTTAAATTCCCATTTTTTTACATTAAAAGTAAGAACTAACGAGACTAAACGTATCGTCAAATTCTTACCTGATAAGATTGTTTCTCACTAGTTAAAAATCCAAAAAACCTGGACAATTTGAATTTATGTTCCTAACATTAATTGCTTGCTATGGGCTATGTATGAGTCACGAGTGTATGTTCACATCGAACAATAATATTATAGTAAAATAGGAAGTATAATGCAGCAATTTAACAATAAAAAGTAAACAGAATAAATTTTGTGAAAAAGTGGATTTTTTTTTTCAACTATTTACGGTGACGTAATCACTTTAAGAAGCTCTGTCGTTAAATTATGCGAGCAATTACGATGTGTACCGGTTCTATAATACGGGACACAGATCAATTTCACAAAACTGATACAAAACCCCCCACGTATAGATAAGACATGTTTGTTATTCTACGTCATTAGGTTATAACGTTAGCAATGAACCATGTTTGTAATGTTATGTTACGCTAGCATATTTTAGTACCACACGTAGACGATCATAATTGTATACTTGGTTGATATATTTGTGAGTGGTTGTAATAGTAGTAGTAATAGTAATCGTATTTATAATAACACTATAGTGTCTAACTAAATATAACGCTAGTAGTGTCCCTCTGTGAGCTGGATCTACAGAGAGCATAGACGGCGTTCACTGTGTGTAGGGATGGAGAAGGAAACCACGATAATCAAACTAGAGCGTCTACGTTTTTACACTCTCCATTTCGTACCAAAAACGATGTTAGTTTGCAATAAAACTGGTCGAACCTAACTTATTCGTGGCGTAGAAATCTCGTTATTGAATTTAGGATGGAAGTGTTGGTGTTAGACTGATAAACAAATGAAATATGCATTAGAATTCGCGCATACACTTAGTGGTAGGCATACAGTGCATGTCAGTGCATGTCTTTCCTATGTACCGGTATGCCTACAGAGTGTGTTAGACTTTCGACTTACTCTTACCAATACAAACGTTC
>NW_014578694.1:0-9879 GCF_000485595.1 Priapulus caudatus
GTTAGAATTTATTATAAATTACATTTAATTATAGTTACATGCGGTGGTACTTTGGATGTAGGGTGCTACATTGTGCGCCACAATTAAAAGAAAATCTTTGTCTAGCCCTCACCCGACCAGGATGGAAAGTTTGGGTAGGTAAAGGATAGCTTTAAATTTGTTTGAGGGGGTCATATAATTATTGCTTACAGATTTATATAATGATTACAGTGATATCAAATTTGTAAAAAGTAAGCAAAGAAAAGGAAATTAAAGTATCAATAAAAATGTTTGAGTCAGCGCCCCTTTTTTGGCGGGCTTCGGTCCGTGAGGCAAACAAATACATATTTTAATTATTGGCCCTTGGGAGGGCCGGTACTAATAGCAGTGCTTGTAGCTTAGCTAGCTGAGGGGGAGAGGGCAAGGTGCATCCCCATCCCACGAAAAAATTCTACATATGTATGGTCCAGTGGTGGTTCACCTTCCCAAACACACCGCACGTGGCTTTGCCCCCGGCAAAGTGGGTTAGCTATACGTTCCTGTTTTGTACTTGTGTAGTGTGGCGAGCAATAATTTCTTCTGGGTGAGAATTAAGGTACTGTTGTGTTAGTATGGAAAGATGATATACAGAGTTAGTGTGGATAAATATAGTACCCCGTAGTTCTTTTGCGGGTTGATGGTACTAAAGTGATTTGCAGGTACTGTGTACAAGACGTAAATGACTACCAAAGTATTTTCGTGAAGATGGCAGTGGGCCCTAATGTTTCCTAACCACATATGCAGTTAATATACCATATATAATAATACATAGTTAATATAATAAATAATATAGTTAATATACCATATATAATAATACATAGTTAATATAATAATATAAGTCATACAAGTTCTTCGTAGAGAACTCGGATATTGCATAATTCTAGCATTGTGTCCACTTGCAGCCATGTTTGGTCTCGGTATGATAATTCGGCATTGTGTCGCGGCAGCCATGTTTGAGTGGTTAGTAAGAGCTATATCTAAGAAGCAGTGACGTACGTACGTGTCATTGCAGAGCACCAGTGTCGACGTGATCCTGAAACAGTAGAGGGCTCCTCCCACACCTCCACAGCCCACCGTGATCGCCGGCGAGACGGCCACGCTATTCTGCCCGGTGTCCGGCACGCCGACCCCAGTCATCACGTGGTACACACGTGGTCGTCAGGCATGTAACTCATACGTCACACGTACATCCTTCTTATCAACCGGTCTTTAACCCTGGAGGCGTCTACACTTTGCTTTTGGCGTTTTTCGAGTCATGAACGTTCATAATGAAACAAATCATTTAAATTCTTATATAAATTGGCTGTTTAAAAAAAAAATTGTTTCAAGGGTCCGCGTACTGACCAGAGATGTCTGATGGGGTCGTTGGGCCAATAAAGGTAAAGAAGCACTGGTCTTTATCAACCGATTACTTTAATACTATTATACTTACTTATGAATTACTGCAATTACTCAATGCTACTCCATTTTTATTGCTAATTAGTATATTCTTCCAAATTCTTCTTGTATAAGAATTTTGGGAAATATTTTTGTTTCTGTGTTTGATGTTATCAGTAGATTGCCGTTGCGTGCTTTGAGGTTTTAGACATTCCCATGAGCCCAGACGTTCTTAGATATTCAGTCAAACCTGCGCCAGCAGACAACTGAATAGAATGAACACCTGTCCAGAACAGACAGTTTTAGTGTCTCAACTGAGTAACAGTTACACAACGAAAGCACCTGTATATAGAACAGACAATTTTCCAGATAGGACACTTTCTAAGGTTTCCAGATAGGACACTCTAAGCGTTTCAATCGAACACTTCGTAAGGTTCCAATTGGACACGTCTATCGTTTCCAGAAGGACACTTTCTTAATAATTTCCAGATGGACACTTTCTAAGGTTTCCAGATAGGACACTTTCTAAGGTTTCCAGATCAGACACTTTCTATGGTTTCCAGATAGGACACTTTCTAATGTTTCCAGATCGGACACTTTCTAAGGTTTCCAGATCGGACACTTTCTAAGGTTTCCAGATCGGACACTTTCTAAGGTTTCCAGATCGGACACTTTCTAAGGTTTCCAGATAGGACACTTTCTAAGGCTTGGTTACTCACTGCGATGTGGTTTATCCGTTGTCTGTAGGTATTGGACGGGGACGGCGTACAGCTGCTGCCATCTGGTACATTACGTCTGCTTAACGTTCAGAGCTCGCACGCCGGCAGATACACGTGCGTCGCAATCAACCCGCCGGCAACTCACGCATGACGTCAGTACTCCACGTGAACGTGAGTGTGCGCGACGCCACGGTGGTGTGCGTATACACTGGATGCAATAATGCTAACCCAACACAGAGTAGCGGTTACAAACGCGAGCCTATTCTTTTCTTTTGAGAGGAGCCCCTGCAGTATTCACTCAGGGTGTTTTAATGGGTGCGTTTTTCGAGACTATCAACTTCCAAACCGGTTTATTCTAAACACGACCTCTTCTTCGCTATCTTGACTTACTTGATGTCTCACAATACTCTGTATTAAACTAATATAACCTGTTACAAAAATTTCGACCAGGACAGCGGCGATACTCGAGCGCCATTTCTGTTGACCTGTACTTACACATTCTCAATGCGCATAGCGTTCGGCTAACTTCGTCATTGACGTCACGACTGACAGCAGCTTATCCAGGATACATTCCACTTGGAGTCGAAGTATAGCCTACTTTACTTTGTTGGTACATTTATTGCTATCTAGTGATACTCACAACAGCCGACTGATGTGGGGGGGGGGCGACAATTTACGAGAAACGTTCGACGCAGATAATGCGAGACCATGCCATTTTAGGTGTGAATCAATTTTTGGATATATTGTTAACGTATCTATTTTCTCTGTCACTGTGGTGTGTGTAATACGTCTACGACACTGTTTAATTATGGGCGTTATCGACGCGGCCAGCAGTAGCTCAAGAATCTTCATCATGTTTATATAATTTTATCGTTTTAGCTTGTAATCGTTTTTTGTTGTCGTAATTCTAACTGACTGGCCGGTGCATTTGACGCACAAGTACCAGAATACCTCGCACATGTTCAGATGCCGTCGGCATGCATTGATGACGATCACTGTCACCATACATTGATGACATCACTGTCACCATTGCAATTAATGACGATTACTAAAATATCACTGATGACGTCACTGTCACCATTAAATAGATGACGTCACTGGCCCGATATCAATGATGACGTCACGTACATTACAATGTTGATTAATCACTGTCACCACACATGATGCTTCCATAGTTACCAACATGATGACGCTCACTGTTACCACATACATTATGACTGTTACTAAAATATTAACACTGATGACGTCACTTCACCATAAATAGATACTCACTGTCACTACAATGATGACGTCACTCGTTACAAATTACGATGATGACATCACTGTCCCACACATTTGATTGACGTCACTGTTACCAAGACATGATGACGTCACTGTCACATGCATTGATGACCGTCACTATTATCTACTTACATTATGACGTCACCTGTCACCATACAATTTGATTGACAGTCACTGTCACCATACATTAATGACGTCACTAGAAATTATACCACTGATGACGTCACTTTCAGCATAATAGTTAGAGTCACGTCACCGTATACAATGATACGTCCACTGTACATTACGATGATGACGTCACTGTCACCAACGATGATACGTCACTGTCACCGTTACATTGATTACGGATAATGACATCACCCGTCAACCGTACAATTTATGACGTCACATGATACATACGATGATGACGTCACTGTCACCACACACCGATGACGTCACTGTCTTCGTACATTGATGACGTCACTGTCACCGCTTACATGCATGACGTCACTGTCACCATAACATTAATGACCGTCACTGTCAACCAGTACATTAATGAGCGTAAACACTGTTCACCGTACATTTATGACTTCACTGTCACCGTACAATGATGGACGTCACTGTACCGTGGTACAATGATGACGTCACTGTTCGCTATTACGATAAGACGATCACTTCACCACACATAATGACGGTCACTAGAAATATACACGGATGACGTCACGTCACCATCACACGATGACGTCATCTGGCACCAACACATCGATGTTGTACCGTGTTCAGTGCCGCGCGCTCGAGGGAACGGAGCCCAACCCTACAATACTCGTCAACACACGGCGCCAATCGCTGTCAATCACGGGGCCTCGCCGCCGCCCATTCATCGCTTGTCGCTCAACGGCGCCCCTTGCGTGCGGCGGACAACGTTCGTCGTTGCGAGGATGCGGCGGGAGGCTGCGGATCGGCCGCCGTGCGTGGTTGGGGGACTTCGCGTTACACTTATTGTATTGTTTGAATTACACGTCTCTCATTCAGGTTGCGTACAAGCGAAACGCGATACTTGTTGGCCACCGGTCGCCCAGCACGCGGAAAGGACTTTCGACTTTGCTCGTGCTGGCGTAGAAGCGAACGAGCACAACCTTTAAATATTCGCCATTAAGATCTTCTCTTATACATTTCTTCCTTATCAGAAAATCTGATAGAATATTTTCTGTTGCGTTACAACTAGCGCCGGGTACATGGAAGGGCAGTGATTACGGCCGAGTTGAGAAGGAAGTGGATTGAAAAACATAATGAATGTATGGCGATTAGAGTGAAGCAGCACGAGAGGATTAATTAAGGGAAGAATCGGATAGATAAGATGTGAGGAAAGGCAAAACAGATAGAGGCCGTTAATGGGTTGCTTCATTTATGATTCAGTGATATAATACGTCCGGTTACTGCGTGCATCTCAACTGAGATAACTATAGTATGAGTATTAGATTCATAGTCTCACATGGGTTGGCTGGGTAAAAGTAAATTGTCTTATAAGCTGTTTCAATCACAGTTCGTATCAACATTATGAAAAACATCTAATATTGACAGTTTCTTGAGAAACGTCACAAATTTTATTTTATCGCTCCCATCAGGTCGAATCAATTCCTCTGTTTTGACGCATGTGTTAATTTAACATTTTTATTAAATGATTTGGCTAGAAAAGTTGAGGCGGCCATGCTAGGATCATATTTAGTTAATCATAAATTAGAATACTATTCGTGTATCATTAGCATAAATAAGTAATCTCTCACATTGTATCCGTTTAAGATATTGCACCTAATGTTGTTGACTATATAGTCATGAGGCCTAAACATATTTAATTTCCTGTAGTCGTCAAACTTGTTAGATTTGCATAACCCTTTAATTTTTTTTAAATGAGATGCTATCATCATCATCTCTTAATTATGAGTGGTAAGGTGCCGGAAGAAACATTGAATGATATGTGTGAATTCTGAGCTGGGTACCTGGGGACCATATTGCTCTCGTAGTAGCGAATGAAATAAACTCTTCTGGTGTGACAGTTTACTTGCAGTGGCTGATCTCAGTATATAGACTCTGTCGGACTGACTTTATCTTTTGAACACCGGATCATGACACAGGATCACCACTCCTGGTTCCCTAGAGGATTCTCTAACCTTAAGTCATTTGATCATTATTATGGTTTCCATGGGCGATATGACCAAAAAGTAGGGGAGTTTCACCTGGTCCTAGAATAAGTGGTATCGTGTTTGCTCTCGGGAGCCCGTATTCCTCTTAGATTTATAACGGTGATGCCTCGTGACATTGCGCAACAGGTCATCTCATGAACTATATGTATGTAATAGTCTAAAACCCCGATCTGACATTAGTTTACGTTTTTGGCACCTACAGTCAAGGAAGCTTGTAGTCGATTCTAATCGGAAAGGCCTGGAGTATGGGAAGGGTGAGGAAAAAGGAAAAGGAAGAGAGGGGCCGTGTATGCATCGAGCTGCTTCTCTCGCTATCACTCGAGTATGTATGTGTTGCGGTGAGTATCTGGTCGACAGAACTTACTGGAGTTACACAAATTTCATATGGCTACGTTTTTATCTTCAAGTCCAGAGTACTCGAGCGCGAGGTTCCTCCGTTTAGCCGCATTCATCCGATGGGGTAGTTTTTTATTTTTATATGTCCTTTATTTCCAGTGTTGCTACACACATGGTCTTTCGCCACCGATCCGGTTTTATCTCTCGTACTCTTTAAACCCATTCTAGTGTAGCTCGTAATTCGCCTCTCTCTCATTGTATTTATAGATCACTCGGCAATGATGAGTGGGATTAGTGTAGGCAGCGAGACACAGAAAATACAAAACAAATAGAGGTATAACTCAAAAAGAACATTTTTTTTTTTTCTTAAGATTTTCATTATAATTTTTTTTAATTTCATTTAACATATCTGCTCAAGGATCGACCATTGGCTATCCTCATCTATAAGCTGCTTTTTACGGCTGTCTGCCACGACACACACACTCGTTTTTGACGTCACGGACAGCAGCTTTTTGTATTCTTTTGCAAAGATAACGTAGAATGTTATGGAGAGCCAAGAATGTCGCTGTGTGTTCATGATATAGACCAGCCCGTTTACGTGTCGGCCAACGTTGGACGGTTCACACTCGGTTACTTCTTGATGTTGAAAGATTTGCTTTCACTTTTAGTCTGGCCGATAGATACTCGGAGCGGGTTACGAGTTTACCGGGGCCCCGCATCGCGGCAGGCCGAACCGCGCGGCCGCGCCGCGGTGCGGCCGGCCGAGCGGCCACAAGACTTTATTGCTCATTTCGTTGCTGCCCGCATATTCCGTCAATCGACGACAATACTTGGCTGAATTAGTACTCGAGAATCGATTAGGGCATCGCTCGGGTCATCGCCCGTGTTTTTGTTATTTTCATCCGGCATACAATAAGGTCACCGATGGCCGGGACATTTTGCTCCAACGTATATATTATCGAGGGGTCTTATCGTGGGGAGTGAGGGCCGCCAGTGATACTGTCACGCATGTAATCAAAGCCTTGGTTAATGACTTCGTCACTTTTCTTAACGTAAAAGTGGGCGCCTGTTTTATTTCAGTTAGTATCTACGAAGCAAATTTGAACTGTACATGATACCTTTGACGCCCGCCGATAACTTTGCCGGATGTGCAGCCTCGTTGATCCTCTCTGGTGCAGCCGCGTGGTGGCCAGCGGAGCGGCGCTTTTTCACCTGGACTGACGACCGGGCAAAGCTTTTTGAGGGTCAGCTGCTGAGGGCAGTTGCGGCCGGCCGACACGAGTACCCTTGGACATGGGGAAGAGGATAGGAACGATCACAAAGGCTAACAGCAGGCCCAATTGGCACCCAGAACGAAGCCTTCCCGCGTCGACATTCCTAAGAGAGTGGCATGAAAAAAATGCTGACTATTGTAGACAACCTTTAAGATATCCAGTTAAACGTATACTCCTGGCGTTACCTGTATTACGTGTTAAAAAGATTCTAATCCATAGAGATAGTGTCGCAATCAGCGACGGATTCGACCGCAGGAGGCGTGAGAAGGATGTGTTGGGGGAGGCGTGTGGGAAAAGGGGGGGAACTAGAGTTGAGGTGCTCTGGAGTGGGGGGGAGGAGGGCTGGGGTGCGTTGTGTTTATTATAGTTTCCGTGGCTTCACTAAATTCATGGTATGACGATTAAGGGGACTTGCGGCGCAGGCTCGGCACACCATAGACGGTATTTGGGTTCTTATATATATACATATAATATGATATATATATTACTATATATTTATTGTATCCTTATATATATTATAGATAGCGATGTCGGGTGTACGTTTAGTGTTGGGTTCGGCACGGGTTAACTGTTTGTACCTGTGTATGGTCTGCAGTGCATGCGTCGGTACGCGCTAAAAGTACACGCGTCGGTTGTTTCTGGTCGATATGAATTCTTGACGACTCGTTCCGCGCTGTCAGAATTTGGTTATTATGCGTGGAATTTTAATCGGCGGCGGCCTAGAGGTATTTTAAACGGGGCGCACGATTGAAAACAGGGCCTGGAGTTTCCGAAACGGGGCGCGCGCGCGCCCCGTTTTTGCGCAACGTAGGGAGAACCCTGGAGTGACAGAAAAATCATGGCGGCAGGCCTTGGCATATCTCAATGCGCAGCTTCACTATAATTTCTTTCTCGTCTCAGCATTTCCAGCTCCAATTTCATTTCTTTGCTGCTGTGGCCTCATGCCCACCTATTGCCTCCACGGGCTTGGTGGGAGCTTACCACCGTGCTCTAGCCTATGTCCACGGCCATGGCCACCCACGCCACTATAACTAAATATAGCTATAATTATATTTAATGTACACTACACCCCGTGTAACTATATAGATGGTCACCTTGGACGTATAGCTGCACCTCGCGTGAATCTACGCCCGCCACGTTGCTGGCTACGCACACGTACGTTCCGGCGTGGCGTTCGCCTACGTTTGCGATATCCAGCGTGTTCCTGTTGGAGACTATCTCCTCACTACTAGCCGAGTTCAACATCCATCTGTGAAGAGGAAGAGCGGATATCTGGTGAATTCGGTCGAAATCCGCAATCGAAATGGCAAAAATGTATTTTCATAATAAATTGTTATAATGACTCGCCATAATAAACCCATTGTATTGTCGCATAGCAGTAATTATACTATATTATAACGATATAGTAATATAACGATAGAGAGCTTGTGGATTTTCTCGAGGAGATGATGATGATGATGACAACGACGACGATGATGATGATGGTGATGATGATGATGATGGTGATAATGATGATGACGATGATGATGGTGATGATGACGAGGATGATGACAACGACGATGACAATGATGATAATGACATGATGAGATCGAGAGAAAGAGAGAGAGAGAGCTTATACCGAACGACATACAGCCTATATGAATACGTGATACGATTGTTTACAGATACTATGGATCTAACAATTCACATTCCCCAAAACTCCTCTAAACATACTGCCCGCACATGTAACCGTTCTCACAGACCGTGTCCTACTCCCCATTTCACAATGACCCTCTAATCTGTCTAACCTAACCACGTCTACCATTCTCTCTAATACCTCAATGTAGCCGCGCGCATCTTGTTGCGCGACGCTCTGTCTAGTTAGACTATGGCTAAAACAGCTACCAGTCTAGCTCCACTGACTAATCCATGTAACACGTGCACAACACATGTTACAGCAGCAGCTTACGTAATACGAGGACGTGGGTCTCCCTTTACATCACAGTCCATGGTGACATCCTCCCCGGCCACCACCGTGATCACTGACGGTCCGACAGTTACAATCTTTGCCGGAACTACAGTGAAAACATCACAACAGATATTACCTAACATACAACATTAAACATTCTTATCTATTACCTTACATACAACATTAAACATTGATATCTTGCTATTAACACCGTCTAGAAGAGTGGTGATAGGTTCAACATCACAGCACATATATATTACCTTACATACAACATTGCTGTGCTTCTAATAACACTGATGAGCAATTATCAAATTAATTATTACTATTAATTATTGCTGTTATTATTTTTTCCATTGCCTACTCCCACCACACCCAGCAGATTGGATGTGTGGTGCGGAGTCCCCCCCTCCCGAACCCCCCCTGGCTACGGGCCTGCATACCACATTAAACATTGCTATCTTGCTATTATCACCGACTAGACTTGAGTGGTGATAGGTTCAACATCACAGCACATATTACCTTACATACAACATTGCTGTGCTTCTAATAACACTGATGAGAAATTATCCACCTACTAATTATTAATTACTATTAATTATATATTCGTTAATAATTTACTGATTTATCTCCGGTATAAAATCAAGTATAACATCATAAAATCATGTATAACCGAAACAAGTATAACCAAATAAGTAAACTCGAACATCAGGATCTACATTGAAATACCCTAGCCATCCATATTCTCC
>NW_014578694.1:9889-20077 GCF_000485595.1 Priapulus caudatus
AATATAATATAATTTATATTAATATAATATTATATTTTAATTAAAATTATTAATATATAAAATATAATATTATAATTAAATGATTATATCTTGATAAGCTATTATAACTTTTAATCCATAATCTTATATTAAATATTATAATATCAAAATTAAAATAAATTTATATTATATTTATAATATAAAAATATTTAATAAAATCAATATTAACATTATAATATATTATTATATTGATATATAAGTATATACATTATATACATAATTATATAAAATGATAATCTACTAAAATAGTATAATATAAATAATACATTAAATTAATATATATATATTATAAAATAATCATCAAAATATACAATATATATAATTATAAATATTATAAATATAAATTAAAATATATATATCATATATCATAATAAATAACATTTTTTAAAACAATATAAATAAACTAATTACATATAAATTATAAAAATTATAAATATATTATTATATCTATATTTATAATATTATTAATTATTATTATTTATACAAATATACATTAATATTTTATTTTATTATAAAGAAAATAATACAAGAAAATATATAAATATATACAATTAAATTATTAATCTTAATTATTATATTAGATAATATATTAATTATCTTATATATAAAATATTAAAAATAAAGAAATTAACATGGAATTATAAATATAAAATTAAAACATATAAAATCAAAGATTAATTAAATATATATAATATTATAACATAAAATTATAAATATATATAAATTAAATATCATAAATAATTATATAAAATACATAATATTTTTTTTTTGTAAATAAATATAAGAATAAATAATTATCAATAGTGACATTATTAATATAATATATTATAATATACATATTCAATAATATAATTTAATAATTAATTATTAATTATTAATTATCATATAATAAGATTATATTAATAACATAAATATATCAAAAATAATAAAATATAATCACTATCAAATATATTCGAATTAATAAAATTATCAATTAATAATTATATAAATATTATATAAAATATCTAAATCAATTATAATATATTTAACATATATATTATTAAAAATATAAATTATTATAAATATTAATTTTATTTATTAAAAAAATTATCAAATGCATTAAATTATAATGAAATATTTATTATTTAGTAATTATTAAATTATAATTAAAATTATCTAAATTAATTTATAATTATAAATATAATTATTAGATACTTAACTATGCTAAATAATATTTATATATTAATCAATATAAAATAATAAATAAAATATTTATAAATAATAAAATTATTAAATATTAAATATTTTTTAAAAGAATACTGATAATATATAATAAATATAAAAATTAATTATTATTTAATATATATAAAATTTACGCATTATACAAAAATATTAAAACTTATTTAAATAAAATTAGATTATTATATTAAATATATTATTATTTAATATAAAATAATAATTATATAATTAAATATATACTATTTTATATTTAAAATATATAAAACTTTAATATTATTAAGAACAATAATTTTATAAAGTAAATATATAATATAAAATAAAATATTAAATTTTTAACTATATTATTATATTATTAATTAATTATTATATAAATTATTGACAAATATAATAATCTTTATATATTTTCTATCGATAATATATTTTCATAATAAAATTTATTAACATATTATTATTAATATATAATCTATATATTAATTAATTAATTAAATCTTAAATTTAAAATACTTTTATAATATTATATATCCTATATATTATTCATCATTTTTAATAATAAATATAGTAGAAAATATTTAATAATAAATTATCATAATTTAAAATTAAAATTATTATATGTTAAATATTTTAATTATAAATAAAATACAATATACATTAATTATAAATTATATCTCAAATTATCAATAAATTTAATTTTATTATTAATAAAATTTAATAAAAAAATTATAATATAAAAATATTTATTTATATATAATATTATAAAATAATAATATAATATTTGAATATAGATAAGAATAATAATAAAATAACTATATTTTATAAAATGATGCAACTAAAAACGATATTTATTATATTAATCTTATACATATTATAATAAATAATAAACACTTATTAGAATATAAATATATTTATCATAATAAAGTAATTCTAATAATTATAATATTTTACTATACTATTTAAATAATTTAACATAAAAATATAATAATTCATAATAAATATATTATATAAATTATAAAAAATTATAAAACAATATTTTTAAGATAAATAAATGTAAATTAATATATATATAATAAATTGTAAATTATAAATAAATAATATATAATAAAACATATAATATGAATTAATAATATTAGCTAAAATATATAAATAATAATATATATAATATTAATATATATTAATATAATACATATATATAATAATAATATATAGATATATGTTAAATAATTAATACATACATAATACCAATATTCTAAAAATAAAATATATCTTAAATTAATTAGTATATATATAATTTTATATAAAATTATATATTATTATAAATATATATTATATTATAAAATAATATTTAATTACAATAATTTCAATAATTATTAATAAAAATATTATATATTATATAAAAATTATTATATATAATATTTTATTATTATAATTTATATATAAAAATAATATATAATAATTAGTAGAATTATAAATATATATAATAAATGATATAATTATTAATATTTAATAATTTAATAATATATATATATATGGACACTATTAATCATAACAATTAACTATATAAAATAAATAAGTATATATATATAAATAAATAATAATATAAATTACATATATATATAAATATTTTATAAAAATATAATTTCACAAAAATAAATTTTAATTATAAAAATTATTATAAATATAATAAATAAAATATCTTACTATTTATTATATAAAATAATATAATATTATTATATATAAAAAATTTATAAATATATATTATTATAACAGAAATTAAATTAATTAATATAAATAATAAATATAAATAAAAATGTATTAAATAAAATATAATCAAAATCATATAATAAATATAATTAATATAAATCATATAAATATTATATAAAATTATTCTATTATATAATACATTTTATATCAATCATATATATTATTTATATAATAATAATAGAAAAATATATATTCATAATATTATATATATTCATGAAATATATAAATCATTCTATAATTTAATCATTATATATTAAAATTAATATTATTTATTATATTAATAATAAAAAATATAATATGTATATCTAATCTGTATTATATAAAAAATATATATTAATTAATTTTAATATATTAATATATAAATAATTTTAATATGATACTATTAATATAATATAAATAAGAAATATTAATTATTTCCGATAAAATATCTAATATATAATAATTATAATTATTATTTATTTTAAATAAAATATATAATTATTAATATAATAAAAATTATATAATAAAAAAATAATATTAATTTATAATAAATATATACAGATTAATTATATATATTATATATTTATATCAATATATATTTTATAATTATAATATAATAAAAATTAATTATAAAATAACAGGTATATAATTAATTATACATAATATAATATTATAAAAAATTATTTAAAATAATTAATTCCTATAATATAATATAAAAATATAAATTCAATATACTTAAAAATATATACATAAATAATATCTATTAAATATATTATTATAAAAATAATAAATAATTATAAAATAATTTGATATAATAATTACAATAAAAATAATATAGTATATCAAATAATTATATAAATAAATCTATAATTAGAAATATACATTTAATAATTATAAAATCATAATATATAATTAAAATTTATTTATAAAAAATATAATATAAAATAAATAATATTATATAATCTTTATTATTATTATAATTAAAAATATAAATAATTATTATAGTATCAAATAATTAAATTATATATATTATATAATCATTAATACAATATATAATAAATTTAATATTATATAAATATATACATATATAATAATAGTCTATAAATAATATATATTATTAATATATCATAAATAATTAATCATAATATACAAATCTAAATAATAAATATTTTATTTATTTATTATATTATTAAATTAATAATAAATTATAAATATTAATATAATATAATCATAATAAATCATAAATATATAATAATATATCATAATAATTATATATATAATAAATTAAAATAAATAATATATTAATATTATAATAATCAAATAATAATATTTCTTAAAATATATATAACTTTAAAATTTATAAATATATATTAATATACGATAATTATATAATAATATAATTATAATAAAATATTATAACTAATAATAATAATAAAATATTATTAAATATCATAAACAAATAAATAAAATAATATATTATTATTATAAATAATATCTAATATATATAACATACTAATATAATAATATATTATATAATTATTATTTCAATTAATACATCATATATAAATATATAAAAAAATCAGTAAATAAATATATTATATTTTATATTACTATAATAAAAATATACATAATAATAAAATATACGCACACACGGACGCACGCGCACGCATGCACAGATATACGCCACGCACGCAGCACGCACGCACGCACGCACGCACGCACGCACGCAGCGCACGCACGCACACATGTATCGCATCGGGCAGCCGTACCTTGCACGAGTAGGCGCATTATGAGCCATGTCAACTCCAGCAATGTTGATCGCACCTGCAGTTGTACGTGCCGGAGTCCCTCACTGTGGGCATCATACAGACTCAACGCCCCGGACTCCTCTATCTCATACCTAGCACAGCAAACACACGTATTAGCAAAGATGTGGGACAAGTTAGAGCAGTAGAGGTAACGCTTCATTAGTGTTAGTTGTTTTCATTATTATTATTATTATTATTATGTTATTATTATTATTATTATTTATTCCAAAGTGGATCACGGCATTAGCCGGAGGCTTCTGGGTTGGCCGTGTCCCAACCTGGAACATAGGGATATCAATCCAGAATTGTGATTATTATTAATATTATTATTATTATAATAAGGTGTCTTTATGTAATTATTAATTAAAAGAATATTAGTCGTCAGTGGTATTATTATGGTTGTTGTTGTTCTGGTTGCTACTGTTTTCAGAGAGATGGTAGTGGTGCTGTAGATAAGTCTGAATCCATTAAATTATTTAATTACATCCCCAACAGACACACACACTTATACATGTATATATACACACCCATATATATATATTGTGACGACTGTTCACAGCACGTTCCTAACCTGGGCAGGTCATCTGTAATGAGAACATTATTTTTGTTCCACGTCGTCACGGCCTAGGGTTTCCGTTCGTGCCGACATTGCAGTGTGACGTCATTGCCTTGCTCCACTACATAGTTCCGTTCCTCTAGTATGATCGCTGGAGGCACTGAAAATTTCGATGAGATAATTTTAGATAGTTTTCATCCTTCAGCGAAGTAATCATTCACTCAGGTGTTATACAATAGGGTCCTTTAACAGGCGAGTGAGTTCAGCTTGTGAATTTGTTTTTTTTCTTGGTTTTGTTTAATTTGAATTGTTCGTGGTTTTTTTGTTCATCGCGGAATTTCTTTCGAAACTCGTTGTCTCAGACAGTTTCGATAAGTCCTAGCAACTCCTCATTGTTGCTTATGACCTTCAGAGCTCGCACACATAAGTCGATCCCGGAGACACTCAATATTAATTGTTATTGATATTGATATTGATATTGATGTGACGTTGATATTGACGATTGACATTGACAGAGACAGTGACAGTGCAAATTGCTGTATTGATATTGACAGTATTGACATGATATGCTATTTGCTTATTGACATATGACATTGATATTGACATTGACATTGACATTGACATTGATATTGATATTGTTATTGGATATTGGACATTGGATATTGGAGAAAGTTCCCCCCCCCACGTAAAGATAAGTAGAGGCAGTTAAGCGTCTGCTTAACTCTGCGATCGCTCCTCGTGTTATTTACCTTGTACGTTGATGACGACCTCGAGTGTGGCGTTGCCTCCCACGTTGCTCACCAGACACTGGTAGGCGCCCGTGTGCTCGACGCTCGTGTCGTGGATGACCAGGGTAGAATCCGGACGGATGATGACGCCGTCTTCACGTGAAACCAACGGTTCGCCATCTTTGTACCACGTGACCTCGGGCGGCGGGTTACCTAGTAAAGGCGGATTATATCAGCGGACGTATATCATATATGGTACATACGTCAGGGTTCTCCAAGCTTTTTCATTATAGCATGGCGGGGCTGCCTTTACGCTCCTAGTTTTAGCATTTTTAGCTAATTTTAGCATGGCGGCTATGATATTTAGAGTGGCAGGTGCATTTTAGGATGGCGGGGCTCGACGGATAGCCTGGCGGGCCGCCAGGCTATAAGTGCTCTTGGAGAACCCTGTACGTATATATACATTATGGTCGTTATACATTATGATATATATATATCAATATAGTAATATACGTTATATCATAATAGCGAGTGAATGTAGGGTGCATGTGCGGAGTCACGATCGGCTTGCGAAGGTATAAATTATATGAGACAGGACGTACGCTGGAACGCCTGTGAGTTGGCGGCCATCTTGAAATAATCGAAAAGATTCACGTCTCGAAGCAAGGGCTATCAGAGATGTGAATTCGCACAGCTTTTCAGTTTTTATCTTTGAATTTCGGTAGAATAAATCGCAAATTTCACGAACTACTTTCTAATACATTAATGAATTATTGTAACTAAATCCTCTCTGTATTCGTCTATGCCAGGGGTTCTTAACCTATGGTCCATGGATCCCTTTGGGGTGCGTGGATGGGCTTCAGGGGGTCCGGGAACCAGGCACTTAAAAATCAGTGTTTATGTGCTTATGTGCATTTTTTCTGGGAAGGGGTCGATCCGTAGCTTTCATCAGATTCTCAAAGTGGTCCATGACTCAAAAAAGGTTAAGGACCACTAGTCTATGCGTTTATTCTTCCATCTAAGTAAGAGTGAGCTAGAGTTCCTCTACACTATACTTACCCAGGAGCACGAGGCAGGGCAGGCTTATGGTCTGGCCGTGTAACACATCCACGTTGGGTCTGCTGTAGGCCACGATGGGCGCAACTGCGCGCGCGAATAGAAAGAAAAAGATTCTTATATTATATCAGGAGTGAATAATATTATATCTCTGTTATTCACTCCTGATAATATTTAAATTGACTACGTCACGAATTTTCTATGGTAAAATTTGTAAAAAAATTGCCTTTTTTTTACATTAAAAGTAAGAACTAACGGGACTAAACGTATCGTCAACTTCTTACCAGATAAGATTGTTTCTCAACTAGTTAAAAATCCAAAAAACCTGGACAATTTGATATTAATGTTCCTAACATTAATTGCTTGCAATGGGCTATGTATGAGTCACGAGTGTATTTTCACATCGAACAATATAGTAAAATAGGAAGTATATATAATGCAGCAATTTAACCATAAAAAGTGAACAGAATTACTTATATTTTGTGAAAAAGTGGAAATGTTTTTTTTATTTTTACTATTTACGGTGACGTAATCACTTTAAAGTTATTATATAGATTATATAGTTATTTATAGTTTATTATTTACAATATATAATTACGAGTTTATTATTTCATGTGGACAAATCGCGTCAACCTTAGTCTCCAGACTACAACGAATACTATCAAATTCTATCGAGTATAGAGTTTATTGAACTCCGCAGTAAAACATTGATGTATATTCATTACGGTACGTGCGCAAATTAATTCCATCAGAAAAAAATGTCTGCTATTATTGCTTTGTGCTAAGTGGAATTTAAACTCTTTCATCATCAAAAACATACTGCTGGAGAATATTAGCTGGATGTTCAATGAAAGATGCAAACTGGTGTGCACGACGCCACAGAACGCTCAGCACACGCCACTAACAGGATTGCACGCACGCCACGCAGACAGCCACACACGACACAGAGCACACGCACGCATGCAGGCACACGCACACGCACAGAGCACACGTACGCACACGCGCTCGCACGCACGGTCACACGTACGCACAGGCACACGCAGCGAACCACGCACGGTACACGCACCGCACAGCACACAGGCACGCACCCACAGCACTCCACGCACGCACGCACACGCACAACGGGCACATGGCTCGAGCACTGCACGAGCGGCACAGGCACCGTGGCTCGCAGAGCACCCCACGCACGTAATTGCACGCACGGCACGGCACACAGCGCACGACCCACTCACGTACGGCACGCACACCGCGACGCACCGGTCAACGGTAGCTTACCTATTCCAGGTGACGGTGACGTGCATTGGCGACCATCAGTGATTGTCCGAAACCGATTCTGCGCACGAACACACGTACGTCGGGCTTCATCTCACCTGCAAATCTGCGACAACAAAGAAGCAAATCGGAGCCTAGCAAACCTCCGCCCACCGGCCTAACAGTCCCGCCGATGCTCTGCTGGTACACCCACCAAATATCGTTGTTTTACTGCTCTATTGACTTATTGTTGTTTGACTCTGCAGTTGCCAACTAGAAGCAATGGCGGCTTCGGGAAACACATGCTGCCGCCTATATGCGGCTAATAATGGCACAGATGTTCCCAAATAATGTCCACCGAAATCATTCAAAAACTTCCCGTGTATCCAATCAACCACCAAACAATTCGCATTGGTTGTTGCCCAAGACAACCGGTCAAAAAATTCCACTCACAATTCACGTCTGTAACTTTTTTGAGATATTCCTAGTTGACACGACAAGACCAACCAACAAAGGAGGTAAAAAGAAATACAACCTCGTCTTCACCTATAAGCTATATATCACTCCGCGCGTTCTCGCTAGATGGCGCAGAAATCTATGAAGGGCTCGCGCGCGGTCTTAGCACTGATCGCTATATACTAACTTAGTATCTTAGCAATCTAGTAACTTAACTAATCTAGTAACTTAACTAATCTAGACACTTAACTAATCTAGTAACTTTAAAACTAATCTAGTAAGCTTAACTTGTCTAGTTAACTTAACTAATCTGTAAACACTGTTACACTACACTGCTAGTAACTTTAAAACTATATACTAGGTAAGGGCTCTTAACTTGTCTAGTAATCTAGTAACTTAATTAATCTAGTAATCTAGTAACTTAACTAATCTAGTAACTTAACTAATCTAGTAATCTAGTAAGTATTTTAGCATCTTAGTAACCTAGAATCTTAGTATGTAGAAAATTCGTATGAGCTCTTATCCAGATGGATATGCCTGATCTGACAATCTCTACTTATATGCCACTAGATAGAGCAGTGAAGAAAACTTACAGCAGGGTTATCCTTGAAAGAATCCAGAAGTTCTCAACAACTATGTCGCTAATTTTATAGGTCGTTTATTGTCAATAGTGATGTTATAGCGTAAAATATGTGTAGTTTTTACGGCAAGAAGGTCGGGTTGGGTGATCAGTGATCACTAGTGTTTCTTGCCTTACGCTGCGAGCATTGGAATGCAGTACAGAGATCATATACAACTCGACAAAACTACAGCACAGAATAGAATGATCGAATAACGCCTGAAATAGGCTTCAATATTTATTAGGCAATATAGATCAATAGATCATGCTCCTAGTCCTTCGGAAAATGTAATTCCGTGCTGGGTGGGTGTCCGTGCACGCGAACAACAGAGGAGAATGTATGTGTTGGTCGGTAGCTGTATGCTGTATCGTGTGTGTGTGCTGTGTGGACTGTGTGGGCTGTGTGTGTGTCGAGCGCGTGCGTGCGTGGGTGTGTGTTGTGTGTGTGGGCTGGGTGGGTGCGGCGTGCGGGTCAGCGCTTGGCCTGTGTGTGTGTTGGTGACGGCGCGTGTGGTCACCGGGTGGTGAGTGGGTGGGCGGGGGGAGGTGGTGGTGTGTGTGGGTAGGTTGTGGGTGTGGTGGGACGGCGTCACCGCTGTGCGTTCCGGATCTCTTGTGAGGTATACGTCCGGCCCTACTGTGTGTGGCCGTGCTGTGTGTCGTGGTGTGTGCGCGTGTGGTGCGCGGGCGGCGTGTGTGCTGTGTGTGTGACTCTCCTCT
>NW_014578694.1:22919-36009 GCF_000485595.1 Priapulus caudatus
AGAGTATTACATCGTTTTCGCTTTTAGTTTAGTTTAGTTATATTGCTTATTCATCCCTTTCTACATTCACGAGGAAAGCTGAGATCTTAAATCATTTTTAATTCCCAATTTCTAATATCACCCACGTGTGCACACCAACACCACCCCAACGTCCCCAGTTAAGTTTTTTAAAGAAACATTTATTTATTATATTCAGCCAATAGCCCACAAACGTGTAAAATAAACGGTCAAACTCCATGACTGTCAAATACGGTATCCGGCAGCAATAGAGAGAAAGCTTTACCTTCTGCAATGATTACTTCATATTCAACAATATACTCCTATGTGCTAGCCTCAAAACTACCACTAATTTTTTCATTGTAAAGCACAGCATATGTGTGTTTTCCGGCATGATCTCGTCAGCTGAAGTTTGTCTGTGGGTGGATTTCCTGCCCGCACCCCTCCCCTGCAGCCGGTAAATGATACAGGCCCTGTTGTTAGAGCATCATATCCGCTTGACAGCTATTTATACCACGTATTTAAGCTAGGATCAGCGTGCAAAAGCTTCTGTTACTTCGCCACTGGTCGATCAGTAGAGAAAGAGACAGAGATCGAGCCACACACACACATACACAGTGCCAACATGCCCAAGTGTCCGAAATGCCAGAAGGAGGTGTATTTTGGTGAGTGTTGGTTATAGTTTTTGTTTGAGTCGCGTAGAAATGTCAGGCGAGCGATACAAACCTAACTTTTCTTAGCGCAAAGAGAATCCGTATGCACCCACGTTTACGTGACATTGACCTAAGAATTAATGGGGTTCTTATACTTATATTAATTATACTTGCGTATTGAAAGACATCCACAACGGGATATGTGTTCCATACAACTGCAACATTCTAATACTGTGTATATGGCAATGATGTTTAACTATCATTGTATCGATAGTGTGTTAGTATAGTCCGAGATTACTCTGACCAATGCCCACACCGACGATTTTAGTGGATTTGGTGTGGGTTAGGTAAATAGGGTTAGGTACCCTAACCCACACCAAATCCACCAAAATCGTCGGTGTGGGCATGGGCAAAGGAATCTCGGACTAGTGTGTTAGATGAGAATTGCTCTCACACGCCAATCAGGAACCTGTGTGATGATAGGGAAGGAAGGGAGAAGGAAAAATTGACAAACGGTCATAGAGACAGAGAGGAAGAGAGCGAGAGAACGCAAGAGTAAAACAGATAGAAATTAAGAGAGAGCGAGCGAGAGAGAGAAAGCTAGTGACAGAGAAAAACACAGAGAGAGAGGGAGAAATAAAAAGAGAGAGAGAGAGAGAGATGAGATAAGTTCTTATAGTGACAGGAGAGAAAAGACAGAATTAGAGAGAGAGAGAGAGGAGAGCTCTAGAGCTCTAGGAGAGAGAGCTGTCATAGAGAGCCTAGAAGAGCTGCTAGAGAGAGAGAGAGAGAAGAGAGAGAGCAGAGTAGAGAGAGAGAGAGGCAGAGAAAGCCAAGAAAGAGGAAAGCAGAAGAGAAGGAAAAGAAAGAAGGAAAGAAAGAGAAATAGAAGAGAGAGAGAGAAGCAAGTCTAACTCGGAAAAATCTGCTCTCTCAAATTATCCTCATGCGTGACCGAGAGAGAGTTGACGCGGACAGCGACAGCTCTCGTCGCTCACACATCAGTAACGGGACCATTGCAGACACCACGCCTCTCTATCTCCGTCGGCCCCAGCCGCGGTTACACATCCCACACAGAGCTATCACAGAGCAACTACTGCACCCATATCCGTGTGACAAACAACATATACGTGGCCGACGGGCCCGCAAGCAAATATCCCTACGACGTAACAGCCAACTGAACATACCACGCATGGTCTATAAAGTAGTAATCGGCGCGAGTATATAGGCCGCTAGCAAGCGATGGCTACCCACTGCATAACGGCATGCATCGGCGGTAGAAGTGCTCACTAGCAAGGTACATTAGAAGAACTCTATTCATGCCTATCTACTATGCAAGATAGCGGGTATGAAGAAATGCGCTATTCTTAGAATGCCATTCTTATACGCTCTTGGCTATTATCGTCATGGTTTATTGTGACTAAGTTGATTCTTTATATATCACATCATAATCATATCATTTCATTTATTATTTTTGCGTAATATTTCCTTGGGAGCATGTTTACCGCCAGGACGTTGGTGTTTGTTCGAATATCGGATGACGTTTCATCCGACTGGCTCGGACAGATACGTACGATGATAGCTAGTATAGTATATATATACTATACTATATATATAGTATAATTATGTACTTAGTACCGCTTAACGTAAAATTTAAGCAATCCCACCAAGTGCGATCGAACACAGATGCGATTGCTGTCCGGATTGCTTAATAAGGCAATAGACAGGCAATCTCAAGACCTTGATCCTAAGCAATTCGCGACAGGCCGAGCAAGTTGCGACCGACTGATCCTAAGCAATCGGACAAGGGAGGCAAGCGGAGACATCGATCCTAAGCCAATTCGACAAGCAATCGAGACTGATCTAACCCAAGACTGATCTTAAGCAATCGAGGACTGATCCTACAGTCAATCAAGACTGATCCTTATAGCAATCGGGAGACTGATCGCTAACTAACGTCAAGACTGATCCTAAGCTATCGAGATCTGATCCTGAGAAGCATCGACAATGTGCACTCGAGAAGATATGTCAACGATGTTGAGAGTCAAGACTGCATCCAAGACCGATGCAAGCAAGATCAAGACTGATCACCACAGACGCAATCAACAAGCAATTTAAGACTGATCCAGATTGATCAACAAATTCAAGGACCGATGCGAGCAAGCAGGCAATCCAATGCGGTCACTTACTTTTAAAATAGAGTGCCCGTGGGATACAGCTCGTTGGACAGCACCATACGCCATAGCGCTAATCAGCGGTGGTTAACCGGCGAATCCACTTCATGTTGGGTATATATAGCTGCGCAGCCGCGTGTACATAAAAGGGGGCAGCGGAATTGGGTAATGTGATCGAGCTAGGTAAGGAGGCAGGAGAGGATGGAGGGCAGGAGGAGAGGAGTGAGCACCAGATATAGGGGAAGGTCGAAACAGGTGGGATGTGGAGCAGGAGGGGGAATGGAGAAGGTGGTGGATTGGGATGATAGAGAAGCGGAAAAAAGAAACTGGGGGTATGTATGGTGGCGCGTGGGGAAAGCTCTAGCGTAGAGGTAACTCTAAGGGCCGTCCGCGTACATCTTTGTATTTCTTCCATGTATGCACTATCTCTAGTATACGAAGCATCATAACTTCATGCTAATAACAGCGATGTTTATAATTAATACTATATAGGGCAAAGTCCAAGCAACCAAGCTTCACCAACTCAGCAGCGCGTCACTACTAGCCCCATGTTCCTGATTGACGCTAGGAAAAAAATCACGCCTACGGGTTCGGTGGAGGGGCCGTACCGGCCTGAGAGGTGCTTCGAGACGACACGGGTTACGGTAGTCCATGGCGTTGCTTTCGCGCACCAAACCTAATGCCCCCCCGTTGAAATTAATTCACGGACTTAATTAATCTCTAGCCTAATAGATTCTAATAAATCTAATTATTTTAAATTATTACATTAATATAATTTAGGCTATAGCCTACCACTAGTTTTTGTGTTGGAATATGGGATTTGTCAGTTCAAGGGACCGGCGGGGAGGGGGAGGAGACGCAAATATTCCGCAAAGCAAAAGTTAACATCCGGCATAGATTGCCTTCTCCTCACTCCTGTTTTTTAGTAGCGAGCGAGTATGTAAGGGATGGGGCGAGCGAGACCGAAGTTAGTGGGTTAGGGAGAAGGAAGGCAAGCGCCATTTTCAAAGTAATGGCAGCGATTGAGCTTAAGCGAGTTCATTGATTGCTTAAGCAACTACGTCGACTCTCACTTAGGACTGATCAAAGGCAGTCAAATGATTGCTAAGGAGATGAAAGCGCTCGAATGTGTGCAGGAGGAATAGCTGGTAAGGCATGATCGTCGATTGCTTAATAAGGCAAATGCGGCGACTGGGGGATCGGGGCGTTAAGCAATCGGATCGATGGCCGGTACCCGATGCCGTGCATTCCCCGGCGATCTGATGATCGGTGCCACCAAGCGGGCCCGGGACTTGCCGTATTGAGGCAATAGAGAGAATCGGTCCCGCCCCCTGGAGGTGGTGCTTATTATGCCGATCAGAAGATGAGCGTCCCGCGCGAGAGGCAAACTCGATGAATGGTCGCTGATTGCTTTATAGCAATTGCAAGATAAGCGATGCCTCTCACCGGCATTGAGTGCTATATTTGAAGCACTCGTCTGATTCGCTGTGGATTGCTTGCTGATTGCTTAATATTTGTTGTAAGGGTATAAAAGAGCCTATTGTTAGCATGATATCAGTGGCGGCGTCAACGCTGTTCAGCCGGGTTATATGTTCCGTTGGTGATATCAGAGATCTCACACAGCAGATCAATGCGACAATTAACAGCCTTCGCGCGAAATGCTTAATGACTCCGGGATTTCACCATTACTACGAGTACGGGTTACAGAGAAATAGATAGGGGCAAAAGACAGTAGAGAGGGCGTGGGAGAAGAGAAGAAAGAGAGAGAACGAGAGAAAGAGAGAGGCGCGAAGAAAGAGAAAGCAGAGGAAGGAGAAGCCAAGAGAGACAGAGAGCAGAAGGAGAGAGAGAGAGGCGCGCGAAGTCAGAGAAAAGAATTGCGAGAGAGAGAGAAGAGAGAGAAGAGAGAGAGAAGTAGAGAAAAGAGAGAGGAGAAGAGAGAGAGAGAGAGCGAGGAGAGAGAGAGAGAGAGGACGGGAAGGCGAGCGCGAACGATATAAGAACGTCGTATAGGTCGTCTACACTATCACATTACCGCGCCAGAATAGGTTAGGTCAGGAGAAGCCACTACTACAAGGGAGGGGGTCTGTAACAGGCCCGCCGCGCAACAGCAAGGTACGACCGCCTCTCTGTCCGGCCGCAGCCCTGTTCACAACATCACACAGTCTGTATATCTGCCCTGACATGTGTTAGCGCATCTGTCACACAGACACAACCACATGCTGCTTGGTCTCACACTAGGGTGCGTGAGGACGTAACATCTGCCGATTGAGATGCGCGCGCAGCTGAGCAAGCGGCGCCGGCGTGTGTGGTGTGTGTGTGTGTGTGTGTGTCGTTTGCTGTTGTGGCTGTGTTTGTGTGCGTGCGTGCGCGTCGCGCCGTCGCGCGTGTGTATGTCTGTGGACATGTCCTGTGTGTGTGTGTGCGTGCGTGCGTGCGTGCTTGCGTGTGTAAACAGCGAGAAAACAACAATTATGTTTGTTTTACAGCCGAGAAGAAGACGTCGTTGGGAAAGGACTGGCACAAGCTCTGCCTCAAGTGTGAGAAATGCAACAAGATTCTTTCCTCTGGCCAGCACGCAGAGGTGGGCCACCGCTCGCAAAAGTGATACATGCTTGCTGTACGTGCGAAGCTAGTGCCTCTACTAGCTACTACTGTTGCATGCTCTCAAACCTAGCCACTATGTCCAATCGTCGTCACGCATAGCGATAGACAACGACTTGGACATAGTGCTAGGTTTGAGAGCATGCAACGGTAGTAGTAGAGGCACTATAGCTTCGCACGTACAGCAAGCATGTATCACTTTTATTCTACCCCGTTAATCATGTCCATTCAAAGTACGACCCAACCGAGCCAGCCAGTCTCATTAGTTTTCGCTCCAGCACTTCACCTTTCATATTTCATCGTACTAACCGGTTCCTACTCTTTCCCTCCATCTGTAAAGCGCCCACGAAACCATACTAATCCATACTAATCCATACTAATCCATACTAATCCATACTAATACCATACTAATAAACCTTCACCACCACAAGCAGCAATGGAAGACAAGACATTCGCTAGAGGCGTCCGCACGACAACTACCCGACTGGCCGTGGGATTAGGACGAGGACGCCCCATCCACTGCCATATGACATATTCGGGCAGCATCCATTGCGACCTTCGACGCCGAACGAGAGGTTTATGCCCCGCACCCTAGTTTTGGCGAGCAGATCCAGACCATACAGCCGAAATCCTGCCCAGGGAACCCACCTTAAGAAGAGACATCGGGAGGACATCACTGCACTGGAGGTGGCGCTTGCGAGTGCCAACGCTGCATGCGCAGAGGCCGAGAGGATGGCTGACCGCCAGATGCACGCGTCCACCAACCTGCTGACCGACATAGCCAGGCATGCACAGTCG
Source organism: Priapulus caudatus (assembly GCF_000485595.1). Lineage (NCBI taxonomy): Eukaryota > Metazoa > Priapulida > Priapulimorpha > Priapulimorphida > Priapulidae > Priapulus > Priapulus caudatus. The sequence continues at coordinate 29,146 of NW_014578694.1, forward strand.
TTACAGACAAACCTGGACCACGCCCGGATCGACTTCAACCAGGTTCTCTGTGAGAAGCAGCAACATAACATTCAACTGCAGAATTCGCACTCTAGCGTCGACCAGATGACGATAGAATTCAGCAGCACAGTAGCCGAGAAATCCCAACTGCAGTGCGAGCTGTGCATCGCCCGCAACAATCGAGCCACATGTCGCCCGTGAGGTCCTACAGGACACTTTCACGTACCTTCCTGCTGGGGCCACAACGCCAGACCACGACTAAGGACATCAACAGCACCATACCTTCCACCAATTTTCCGCCAATTTTACCCTACCCACCCACTACGCCGAGACCAATTTTAAGCACTTGTACTGTCACCACCACTTATCCACCACCACCTATCCACCTCCACCACCATCCACCACCCACCACCAGGCCTATAACCAGAACTAACCCAATAGCATATCAGCCATGGTTAGATCGATGAACTAACCAGGGAAGATGGAACTGGGTGGGATGGTCTAACTGGAGGTTCTCTTGAGAAAACTGTCAAAGTATTCCAGAACCAACGACAACCACGAACTGACCATGGCGCCGATACCGTTCACGAACACGGGCGAAGGGGTGTTCAGCCTCTTCATTATTATATACACATAGACACATGTCTTAGCTATACTCTCTGTAAATTTTGAGTTTATTGAAGCACGATTAGTCTAATTAATTACTACGGACCATTGTACAGTGTATCCATACAGCGCTGTACTTAAGCGGCATGCAGCGGTGTGGATCCATTTGGAAACAACATGGCGTCCAGCGATCACGTGACCGATTATTTCCGACTCGTCATGTCGCAACTCTTTGTATATAGGGACCCTAGTGTACTCATCCCTCTGTTGCTTGATTGTATCAGGAGTCTATTGATTGTATGTGTATTGTGAAACCCGTATTCTACCCTGTGTGACTTGTACGACTTTTGTAAGTATAAAATATAGTGAAACGGCAGTTTGTAAACTACATCCCTCTACTCTCATTTTATTATCGTATTCGTAAGTTTAGTCACGCAATTACACGGCGCATAATAGCACGCAAGCTACAGCGTACAGTTGTCTGGCAGCCGAAATTATCCAGCGATTACATTAGCTTTACCATATAATGTATATAATATAATATATAATATATAAATAAATAAATAGAATAATAAATATATATTATGATATAATAAATAAAATATATATTATTATATATATATACTATATATATATATATATAATACTATATATATATATATATAATATTATATATATATATTTATTTATTATTTCATGTATATTATGACACCATTTACATCAGTCAGAAATCCTTAGTTATTTATCCTCTTTGTGAATATATCACTATCAGAGATAACGATGCGACAAAAAGAATCCGCCATAAAAAATAATTCGCATATTCTAGCAACAGAGATTGTTTACATGTTGTTGTTTTTTGCCCCTAAGAATGTTTTTGTTTTGTATATTGAAGCTTTGATGGTTTGTCTAGGCATGATGGGAAGCCGTTATGCATCAGCCGTGCTATTCAGCTATTGTTGTCCCTGAGAGGTAAAGTTCACACATAGATGCCATCACTATTCCTCACCAATTATTTGATAAAAAAACCCACACACGCCAGCGCGCCACACGCACACGCACGCGCACACGCATGCACACACACAAACACGCACGCACGCACACACACACACAAACACGCACGCACGCACGACGCACACACACACATAAATTAATAGGCAAATTCTTATTTATTTTTTAATTTAATAAAATATTAACGTGTGTATTTTCTTCAGATGGTTTCCGAACTGCTTCTGATGTTTCTGTGTGATGCATGGGCCCCCCTCCCCCCCCCCCCCCCCCCCCCCCCCCCCCCCCCCCCCCCTGGTGTGGCGTGGCCCGCGCAGCGGAGAGGTCCATGTCTACTAGCAGCTGTCTGTGTGATGATTGGCAGCGTTGATGGCGTTGGCGGGAGCGGAGGTCATGTCTATAGCAGACTGTTCTGTGATGATGATTGGCAGGTTGTGCGGCGTGAGCGGCAGCAGAGAGGCTCATGCTCTATAGCAGCTGTTCTGTGTGATGATTGGCAGGTTGTGGGCGTGGCGGAGCGGAGAGTCATGTCTACTAGCAGCTGTTCTGTGTGATGATTGGCAGGTTGTGGGCGTGGCGGAGCGGAGAGTCATGTCTACTAGCAGCTGCATCTAGCGTATCCGATTATAACATCCCGCCACCCAAACGGAAATGCAACTACTACATGACGTCACGACACACCGGCAACAGCAACAAGAGGATTCTAAATAATTAGTACTATAATAATTAGTACTATAATAATTAGTACTATAATAATTAGTACTATAATAATTAGTACTATAATAATGACTCCATGTAGGAGTTCAGACGTGGAGTAACTAATGCAAGACAAGGCAGGATAAATGTGCCGCGTTAGACTGATAGATTGTTCTGATGTGCTATTTTGCTAAAGTTAGCTATCCAAATAAAATGTTCAGCTGATGGTATATCAACATAATTGTTCTTGCATTTCATGACAACATCCACACGCACAAACGCACTCATGCACGCACATACACATAACTCATACACGCGCACACATACATACTCACGAGTGTACACGTACACGCGCACACACACACGCACGCACGCACGCACGCACACACACACACACACACACACACACACAACTTACCATCGCACGGTGGGAGGGGGCACGCCCTGGGTGACGTCACATCGCAGTTCCGCCTCCCCGCCCACGGGCACGTGCACCAATCTCTGTGGTATGTCGATTGTTGGCTCCTCTGTGACGCAAGAAAATCAAATCGACCAACGCGGTTAGACATACACGGTCGATATACATACGATCATGAGACGATAAATTACGATAAAATATATTTATACGGTAAAATACGCAATCCATACTCATATCATATCACATCATCCAGTGTTATAGCGTATATTCCTCGGTATAAGGTGCTACCATTGTTTCAAAAGCTGATTTGTAACAAACATCACCTAAATAATAGATATTATCTTCCATCAACTATGAGTACGTATTAGGATAGTAAAAACATCGCGATGTTAATACTAAACGTCCATTGTGAATAGAAAGCATATCGGTACAAGCTTTGTAGAGAGATTCGAATTGTGTTCTGTTAGTTTGTCTGATTATAATCTGTGGAATGATAGCTTGACATTGCTTTATAAGTTATCCACGTTGGGATACGGTTACAAAGATTGAATGTAAACTATTTATTCAACATTCATTTTTTCACATTATTTCACGTAGAAGACCGATGATTTTTATCTCCACCTGTGATGCTTTAAACGTGTTACAAGAGGGATATTACCGAAGAGCGTACAACCTGGCATCTTACGCCATCTAGTGGTGACACAAGTCGACGAAAAGAAAAGTCAAAGAACAGCTAACAGTAAGAGTAGAGCTAGGTCGTGCTCTAACTTAGAGGGTAAACGTAGAAATTTCATGGAATCAGGACATTGGCTAATAAGCCCAGCATTTTTCGAGGTGGCGCAAACCTCCTTTAAGTGAGTGAGACGATGGGATCATCAGCGACCTCTATGGGTGATAATTCGCGACATGTTGCTGGCTTCAACCAACGATAGGGGGCGCTTGTACCGCCCTCTATGAGCGGCGATAATAAGTAATACTTATTAGGCATATATCTATAATCAGAAGCCAATATTGCAAACATACGAAGCCCCCAAAACACAGTTGTCAACAGCGTACATTCAGTGAACCGTAAACACAGCTGATGAATATGACATAGATAGTAACAAGAGCTAATATAATACCTTCTAGACTCGCAGGCAAAGTAGAATAATGTTGTCGTGAAATAGCACTATTTTCCCGTTTTTCCGTTGTACACTCTAGGTACTATTAGCTCTTGATAGTAACAGGAGTCTATCAAATGATAGACTATCGATTGATGGACTCCTGATCGTACCAATGAACTTGAGCAGTGCCGGCTTTGTATCGATGCCTGCTTCGTTTTTTCCCACACAGTGGTAGATGCCCGCATCCTCTTCCTTAGCATCCAGAATGACGAGCGTACCGCTGTTCACTATCATCCGGTCGGTGGAGTTAAGCCGCCTGTCATCCTGAACATATAAATAAATAAAAATGTGCAAAAATATGTAAAGATATAATGATAGCACGCTCTTGCTCTCGCTCTCTCTCTCTCTCTTTTTCTCTTTCTTTCTCTCTCGACAGCTATCTCTATCTATCTATCTATCCTATCTATATCTTTATATCTATCTATCTATCTATCTATCTATCTATCTATCTACTTATCTATCTATCTATCTCTCTCTATATATATATATATATATATATATATATATATATATTTACGCCATTCACCTATCCTACACTCTCTTTCTTGCTCTGTACACTTCCCCCTCTATCTAAAATAGCCGACAGCTAGTACAACTATTACGCCAGGGGCGTAGCTACGGGGGGGGGGGCACATGCAAATTTTCTGTGCCCCCCCCAGGTGCCCCCACTGAAAATTCATGCTGATAAAAAAAAAATTGAATTAAAACAATGCCGTTAGAAACAGTCATATATAACAAAGAAAAAGTTATATAGTGTGCCCCCCCCCCAGGAAAATGTAAGGCCCCCTAGTGCCCCCTGCTGAAAAATCCTAGCTACGCCACTGTATACGCAGCAGACGTACGGATGAGTTGGCCCCAGTAGGAGGTAGGTGTAGGGATCCGTACACCAGACATGTGAGAATCCAGCGTGTCTCCCTCTCTGTAACTCTGCTCGGATGGACTGATCGTCACTTTTGGTAGCTCTACAGGGAAAGAAATAATGAAATAAATCATAACTCATGAAAAAAAAAAGAAAAATAAAAGTATAATGAGAGCACTTCCAAAATCCCCATCAATAGAAAAGGTGATTAAACATTGAGAAAGTATTAATTAGGATAACAACCGAAATTGGCCCTATAGGGTATATAATAACAGCAATATTCTAGCCCCCCTCAGTCTTTACGTGTGCGTAAAAAGAGTGCGCTATTTTCTACTAATTATGTTTTAACTTAAATTAAACACATGTAACTCTACGAAACAGCAACCAGTTTTATATTACGACACATTGCATGTTGCATATATTGCCCTAGATGTGTAAAGAAAAAGATGATAGAAATAGTCTCGTTGCGATCTTACCCGCACTCATCAAGTCTCCTGCGGCAAAATAAACACAGAATAAACTTTGTCATGTTTTCTAACACATGGCAAACTTGTCAAATAATTAAAACAATACTACAAATTTTAATTTTTTTATAGAATTTTTAACTCATAGAAATGAATGCATGTTAATTAACATCTCCATCCTCAACCAATAAATCATCCTTAATAAAACTTAAATAATAATTATGTACTTAATATTAATTAATATTTACATACTTACATATTACTAATATACATATGATATACATGTACATCGTACATTAAACATAAACATATACATATACAGACAGGATAGATAATAGAAGATTATATCTTCTATTTATCTACATCCTGATATGTATTATGTATATACATATGTACATATTTATTATTAAGTTTTATTAAAGGTTATTTATTGTTATAAGTTGTAATATATAGTAGATTATACTAATAGTACTTAATATTAATTACTTAATATAAATATAAACTTAATAAAATAACCCTATGGTTAGTCAACCTTGTATCTGTAGGTAGAATTTCGCCTGCGCGACCCGCCTCGTTCTCGGGCGCGCGAACAGACGTAGTTTCCCTCGTCCCTCCCTGCTAGCGTGAAGCAGCTCCTATGGAAACCGTTGCATGGTGATGACACGGTGACTACTGCTTACAGCAACCATCCACCACGGCCGACGAACGAAAACAAGAGACAGACGCGTTACACAACTAAACGTTGCACGGTATATTACGACGCATTTTACATAATAATAGTAATAATAACAACAATATTATATTATTAAGAATAATATTAACAATAATAATATTATTATTATTATATTTATTTATATTTATTACTTAATATTTATTATTTTAACAAATATAAATATTAAGATTGCATGTTGAAGCATAATAGGACTCCTAATAAGCACGCGTTTCACTCTCTGCGTAATGACGGGTTTGCAAACACAGCTGATCGTGACGTAATTAAATAATCAAGTGCTAATTTGCAAGCAACAACAATTAATGTACTGCTAACAGCCAGAGAGGCTTCCCACACTCACGATCTGATTGGGTCCTGCGCTCCCTGTCGTACCACGTGACGTTATTACGGACAGCGCTACTGACGTCACAGTTCAACAAATGAACGTTGTACCAGTCTTTGCCGTAAGCGTTGATTCGGTCCGCTGTATGCGTGGAGCATGCGCTATGGGGAGGGAGGCAATTACAAAATGCTGTATAGTAGAGATATGAGTGAGGAGTAATGCAAATGTGTACGTAGAGATATGAGAGAGGAGTAATGCAAATGTGTAGTAGAGATACTGAGTGAGGAGTCAAATGCAAGAATGTGTAGTAGAAGATATGAGTGAAGAGTATATGCGAAAAATGTGTAGTAGAGATATTGAGTGAGGAGTAATGCAAAATGGTGTAGTAGAAGATTATGAGTGAAGAGTAATGCAAATGTGTAGTAGAGATATGAGTGAAGAGTAATGCAAATGTGTAGTAGAGAATAATGAGTGGAAGAGTAATCCGAATGTGTAGCTAGAGATTGAGGGAGGAATAATGATATACGACAGAATGCCAACGGTATAACAGATATCGCATATACTGGTTTAACTCATAGAAACTAGGACAAATAGGAAAGAT
>NW_014578694.1:36034-43723 GCF_000485595.1 Priapulus caudatus
CACAGAAGTCAGAAGCCTGTTCGAGGTGACTAAGGCCGGACAAGCGGAAGCTGAGATTAGGGAAAGACAATTGACATACTCGGTCGCCATAGAGACCATGGAGAGGAAGAGAGCCGAGCAGAGTACGCAAAAGAGTAGAACAGATCTCAGAAATTAAGAAAGAGCGAAGGCGGAGGAGAGAGAAAGCTACGTGACACGAGCAACAAACTACAGAAAGAGAGGGAGAAATAAAAAGAGACTGAGAGAGAGAGATGAGATAAGTTCTTATAGTGACAGGAGAGAAAAGACAGAATTAGAGAGAGAGAGAGAGGAGAGCTCTAGAGCTCTAGGAGAGAGAGCTGTCATAGAGAGCCTAGAAGAGCTGCTAGAGAGAGAGAGAGAGAAGAGAGAGAGCAGAGTAGAGAGAGAGAGAGGCAGAGAAAGCCAAGAAAGAGGAAAGCAGAAGAGAAGGAAAAGAAAGAAGGAAAGAAAGAGAAATAGAAGAGAGAGAGAGAAGCAAGTCTAACTCGGAAAAATCTGCTCTCTCAAATTATCCTCATGCGTGACCGAGAGAGAGTTGACGCGGACAGCGACAGCTCTCGTCGCTCACACATCAGTAACGGGACCATTGCAGACACCACGCCTCTCTATCTCCGTCGGCCCCAGCCGCGGTTACACATCCCACACAGAGCTATCACAGAGCAACTACTGCACCCATATCCGTGTGACAAACAACATATACGTGGCCGACGGGCCCGCAAGCAAATATCCCTACGACGTAACAGCCAACTGAACATACCACGCATGGTCTATAAAGTAGTAATCGGCGCGAGTATATAGGCCGCTAGCAAGCGATGGCTACCCACTGCATAACGGCATGCATCGGCGGTAGAAGTGCTCACTAGCAAGGTACATTAGAAGAACTCTATTCATGCCTATCTACTATGCAAGATAGCGGGTATGAAGAAATGCGCTATTCTTAGAATGCCATTCTTATACGCTCTTGGCTATTATCGTCATGGTTTATTGTGACTAAGTTGATTCTTTATATATCACATCATAATCATATCATTTCATTTATTATTTTTGCGTAATATTTCCTTGGGAGCATGTTTACCGCCAGGACGTTGGTGTTTGTTCGAATATCGGATGACGTTTCATCCGACTGGCTCGGACAGATACGTACGATGATAGCTAGTATAGTATATATATACTATACTATATATATAGTATAATTATGTACTTAGTACCGCTTAACGTAAAATTTAAGCAATCCCACCAAGTGCGATCGAACACAGATGCGATTGCTGTCCGGATTGCTTAATAAGGCAATAGACAGGCAATCTCAAGACCTTGATCCTAAGCAATTCGCGACAGGCCGAGCAAGTTGCGACCGACTGATCCTAAGCAATCGGACAAGGGAGGCAAGCGGAGACATCGATCCTAAGCCAATTCGACAAGCAATCGAGACTGATCTAACCCAAGACTGATCTTAAGCAATCGAGGACTGATCCTACAGTCAATCAAGACTGATCCTTATAGCAATCGGGAGACTGATCGCTAACTAACGTCAAGACTGATCCTAAGCTATCGAGATCTGATCCTGAGAAGCATCGACAATGTGCACTCGAGAAGATATGTCAACGATGTTGAGAGTCAAGACTGCATCCAAGACCGATGCAAGCAAGATCAAGACTGATCACCACAGACGCAATCAACAAGCAATTTAAGACTGATCCAGATTGATCAACAAATTCAAGGACCGATGCGAGCAAGCAGGCAATCCAATGCGGTCACTTACTTTTAAAATAGAGTGCCCGTGGGATACAGCTCGTTGGACAGCACCATACGCCATAGCGCTAATCAGCGGTGGTTAACCGGCGAATCCACTTCATGTTGGGTATATATAGCTGCGCAGCCGCGTGTACATAAAAGGGGGCAGCGGAATTGGGTAATGTGATCGAGCTAGGTAAGGAGGCAGGAGAGGATGGAGGGCAGGAGGAGAGGAGTGAGCACCAGATATAGGGGAAGGTCGAAACAGGTGGGATGTGGAGCAGGAGGGGGAATGGAGAAGGTGGTGGATTGGGATGATAGAGAAGCGGAAAAAAGAAACTGGGGGTATGTATGGTGGCGCGTGGGGAAAGCTCTAGCGTAGAGGTAACTCTAAGGGCCGTCCGCGTACATCTTTGTATTTCTTCCATGTATGCACTATCTCTAGTATACGAAGCATCATAACTTCATGCTAATAACAGCGATGTTTATAATTAATACTATATAGGGCAAAGTCCAAGCAACCAAGCTTCACCAACTCAGCAGCGCGTCACTACTAGCCCCATGTTCCTGATTGACGCTAGGAAAAAAATCACGCCTACGGGTTCGGTGGAGGGGCCGTACCGGCCTGAGAGGTGCTTCGAGACGACACGGGTTACGGTAGTCCATGGCGTTGCTTTCGCGCACCAAACCTAATGCCCCCCCGTTGAAATTAATTCACGGACTTAATTAATCTCTAGCCTAATAGATTCTAATAAATCTAATTATTTTAAATTATTACATTAATATAATTTAGGCTATAGCCTACCACTAGTTTTTGTGTTGGAATATGGGATTTGTCAGTTCAAGGGACCGGCGGGGAGGGGGAGGAGACGCAAATATTCCGCAAAGCAAAAGTTAACATCCGGCATAGATTGCCTTCTCCTCACTCCTGTTTTTTAGTAGCGAGCGAGTATGTAAGGGATGGGGCGAGCGAGACCGAAGTTAGTGGGTTAGGGAGAAGGAAGGCAAGCGCCATTTTCAAAGTAATGGCAGCGATTGAGCTTAAGCGAGTTCATTGATTGCTTAAGCAACTACGTCGACTCTCACTTAGGACTGATCAAAGGCAGTCAAATGATTGCTAAGGAGATGAAAGCGCTCGAATGTGTGCAGGAGGAATAGCTGGTAAGGCATGATCGTCGATTGCTTAATAAGGCAAATGCGGCGACTGGGGGATCGGGGCGTTAAGCAATCGGATCGATGGCCGGTACCCGATGCCGTGCATTCCCCGGCGATCTGATGATCGGTGCCACCAAGCGGGCCCGGGACTTGCCGTATTGAGGCAATAGAGAGAATCGGTCCCGCCCCCTGGAGGTGGTGCTTATTATGCCGATCAGAAGATGAGCGTCCCGCGCGAGAGGCAAACTCGATGAATGGTCGCTGATTGCTTTATAGCAATTGCAAGATAAGCGATGCCTCTCACCGGCATTGAGTGCTATATTTGAAGCACTCGTCTGATTCGCTGTGGATTGCTTGCTGATTGCTTAATATTTGTTGTAAGGGTATAAAAGAGCCTATTGTTAGCATGATATCAGTGGCGGCGTCAACGCTGTTCAGCCGGGTTATATGTTCCGTTGGTGATATCAGAGATCTCACACAGCAGATCAATGCGACAATTAACAGCCTTCGCGCGAAATGCTTAATGACTCCGGGATTTCACCATTACTACGAGTACGGGTTACAGAGAAATAGATAGGGGCAAAAGACAGTAGAGAGGGCGTGGGAGAAGAGAAGAAAGAGAGAGAACGAGAGAAAGAGAGAGGCGCGAAGAAAGAGAAAGCAGAGGAAGGAGAAGCCAAGAGAGACAGAGAGCAGAAGGAGAGAGAGAGAGGCGCGCGAAGTCAGAGAAAAGAATTGCGAGAGAGAGAGAAGAGAGAGAAGAGAGAGAGAAGTAGAGAAAAGAGAGAGGAGAAGAGAGAGAGAGAGAGCGAGGAGAGAGAGAGAGAGAGGACGGGAAGGCGAGCGCGAACGATATAAGAACGTCGTATAGGTCGTCTACACTATCACATTACCGCGCCAGAATAGGTTAGGTCAGGAGAAGCCACTACTACAAGGGAGGGGGTCTGTAACAGGCCCGCCGCGCAACAGCAAGGTACGACCGCCTCTCTGTCCGGCCGCAGCCCTGTTCACAACATCAAACAGTCGGTATATCTGCCCTGACATGTGTACGCCGCATCTGTCACATCAGACCACAACCACAATGCTGCTTGGTTCCTCACACTAGGGTGCGTGAGGACGTAACATCTGCCGATTGAGATGCGCGCGCAGCTGAGCAAGCGGCGCCGGCGTGTGTGGTGTGTGTGTGTGTGTGTGTGTCGTTTGCTGTTGTGGCTGTGTTTGTGTGCGTGCGTGCGCGTCGCGCCGTCGCGCGTGTGTATGTCTGTGGACATGTCCTGTGTGTGTGTGTGCGTGCGTGCGTGCGTGCTTGCGTGTGTAACAGCAGCGAAGAAACAACAATTGATGTTTGTTTTTAGCAGCCCGAGAAGAAGACGTCGTTGGAAGACTGCCAAGCCTGCTCCAGGGTGAGGAAATGCAGCAAGATTCTTTTCCTCTGTCCAGCACGCAGACGTGGGCCACCGCTCGCAAAAAGTGATACATGCTTGCTGCTACGTGCGAAGCTAGTGCCTCTACTGAGCTACTACTGTTGGGCAATGCTCTCAAACCTAGGCGCTATAGTGTCCAACTCGTCGTCACGCGATAGCGACTAGACAACGACTTAGACATAGTGGCTAGGTTTGAGAGCATGGCAACGGTATTAGTAGGAGCAGCTATAGCTTCGCAGCGTACAGCAAGAGCATTGTATCACTTTTATGTGTCCCATTGTCAAAGTACGACCATAAAACCGGGCACAGCCATCATCATTAGGTTTGTTCGCATCCAGCACTTCCCAACCTTTCAGTTTTATTCATCGTAACTAGCCCGTTCCCTACTCTTCCCTGCCGCCGCGTCCATCTGTAAAGGCGCCCACGAAACCCATTACCAATTCCATACTAATCCCACTACTAATCCATACTAATCTCATACTAATACCAGATACTAATAAACCGCTTCAGCACACCACAAGCAGCCAATGGAAACTGAGACACTTCGCCTAGAGGCCGGTACCGGCACGAGCCACTACTCCGAACTGGCGCGTGGGATCAGGACGAGGACTGCCCCATACCATGCCCATGACATATGTCAGGCAGCATCGCATCTGCGACCGTCGATCCGCGGAGACGACGAGGTTTATGCCCCGCAACACCGAGCGGTTTTTGGCGAGCAGATCCAGAGCGCATTACCCAGCCCGCGCGCCGCCGAGGACACCCCCAGGAACCAGGCCCTTCGACACACCCAGCTGGCACCACCTTAGAAAGAGACATCGGGATGACATCACATGCACCTGGAGTGCGGCTTCGCGAGTGCCTGAACGCTGCATGCGGCAGCCAGGCCGGCGAGGATGGCTGACCGCCAGAGTGCAGCGCGTACCACCCAACGCTGCGACCTGACAGTAGCCAGGCATGCAATCAGTCGTTATCACGACAAACCTGGACCGATCGCCGCGGATCCGACTTCAATCCAGGTCTCTGTGAGAAGGCAGCAACCATGACATTCAACTGCAGACATTCGTACACTCTAGAGCGTCGACCCAGATGACGATAGGCATTCACGCCAGCAACGTAGCGCGAGAAATGCCCAACCTGCAGTGCGAGGCTGTGCAATCGCCCGCAACAATCGAGCCAACATGTCGGCCGCGTTGAGGTCCTCACAGGACACCTTCACGTACTTTCCTGCCCGTGGGGCCCACAACCGCTGCAGACCACGACTAACGGAATCCAGGACGAACAGCACGGACATAACTTCGCACCAAATTTTTCCCGCGCAATTTTACCCATGCCGCATCCCACTACGCCGGAGACCCAATTTTAAAGCACTTGTACTGTCACAACCACTTTAATCCCACCGCAGCCTATCCACCTCCACCACCATCCAGCGGTCACCCCGCACCGAGCCTATAACGCAGACCTAACACAATAGCATATCAGCGCATGGTTTAGATCGCTGACTAACCAGGGAAGATGGAACTGGTGGGATGTCTAACTGGAGGTTTCTGAGAAAACTGTCAATAGTATTCCAGAACCGCAACGACAACCACGAACTGACCATGATGGCGCCGATACCGTTCACAATGGAACACGGGCGAAGGGGTGTTCAGCCCTCTTTCATTATTATAACTACACATAACACATGTGCCTTAGCTATACCCCTCGTTAAATTATGAGTTTTATTGAAGCACCGATTAGTCTCTAAACTTAATTACTAGCGGACACATTGTACGTGTATGCCATACAGCGCTGTACTTAAGCGGCAGCGGTGTGGATCGCCCCCATTTTGGAAATCAACATGACGTCCACGATCGACGTGACCGGATTTTTTTCCGACTCGTCCCCCTGCTTCCGGGCAACTCCTTCTGTATATAGGGACCGGCGCTAGTGTACTCATCCGGAAGGGCGCCCCTGTTGGGCGCTTTGATTCGCCGTGATGTGCGTTGCTGATGAAGACCCCCGCGCCGGGTATCTGCTAGCCGGGCGCGGGCCCTGGGCACGTGTGACCTGCGTGGGGATGAAGAGTCCGAGGTTGTAGAGTATAAAAGATAGTGCAAAACGGCAGTGTAAAACTAGCATCCCCTCTACTGCTCATTTTATTTATTAGTCGTATATCCGTCAGGCGAGAAGCAGAGAGTCTCCGAGGCGGGGCGCTAGGCCCGGGCGGGGCCGGACGATCGGGGCGGCCCCCCGTCACGGCGAGAAGTTATGAGGCGAGCGAGCGGCGCGGGCCGGCCATAATTGAGCACCGCAAGTACAGCAGCGACAGGTTGTCCCCCAGCCTGGCAGCCCGAAATTATCCACAGCGACTGTACATGGTAGCTTTACCATATAATGTATATATATTATATATATACTATATAAATAAATTAAATATATATATATTAAATAAATAAATCTATATATTATATATGATATATATTATATTATATAATATATTATAATATATTTATAATATATATTTATTTATTTATTTATTTATGTATATTATGACACCATTTACCATCAGTCAGAACATCCTCATTATTTATCCTCTTTGTGATATATCACTATCAAGATAACGATGAAAAAAGTATCCGCCATAAAAAAATAATTCCGATATCTAGCAACAGAGATTGTTTACATGTTGTCGTTTTTTGCTAAGAATTGTTTTTGTTTTGTATATTGAAGCTTCTGATGTTTTGTTCTAGCATGATGGGAAGCCGTATTGCCATCAGCCGTGCTATTCAGCTATGTTCGGCCCGGGAGGTAAGTTACACATAGATGCAATCATATCCTCACCAATTATTTGATAAAAGAACACCCACACACGCCCGCGCACGCACGCACGCACGCGCGCGCACACGCACACGCACAAACACGCACGCACGCACACACACAAACACGCACACACGCACGCACGCACGCACACACATACATATAAATAAATAGGCAAATTTATTTATTTATTTATTTAATAACATATTAACGTGTGTATTTTCTAAGATGGTTTTCCGAACTGCTCCGAACTGTTCTGTGTGATGATTGGCAGGTTGTGGGCGTGGCGGAGCGGAGAGTCATGTCTACTAGCAGCTGTTCTGTGTGATGATTGGCAGGTTGTGGGCGTGGCGGAGCGGAGAGTCATGTCTACTAGCAGCTGTTCTGTGTGATGATTGGCAGGTTGTGGGCGTGGCGGAGCGGAGAGTCATGTCTACTAGCAGCTGTTCTGTGTGATGATTGGCAGATTCGCCAGGTTGTGGGCGTGCGGAGCCGCGGAGCAGTCACTGTCCTCCCTCACGCACGCCTGTCCTCCTCTCTGCCATTCGTTCCCCCCCCA